>NC_056430.1:8314643-8414643 GCF_018296145.1 Oncorhynchus tshawytscha | reverse complement strand
ATAACCCTCATATTCAATAAGGCTGTTCTTATTGAAAGAACTGATGTCCATTATATGAACACAAATAATAAAATTAGACCAATTCATGATTTTGAAAGATTGTTTTGTTATATTCATCATTTAATAATGGCACAGAACACGTCTCTGTATACTCCTCGCCAGCCTATGTCATGACTTCTCCCTACTTACCTCACTTGAGTTGCTCGAAGTATTGTAAAACATAGTCTACAGGTTGCAGCCAACCCGTGGGTATTTGAATACGTTGTATCTTTGGCGCCAGACCTTGTGTTAATCATCTCCTAGAATGTGCTTGGTTGTAATTTCTCATTGGTCACTGTGCTGACCAATGCCGGACCTGACAATACTCAGACGTCGTCGCCAGAGCTCGCTGCTTGTGCTCTCACTGAGACAAGTTTAGAACGTGACAACAGGATTTGATCTGTATAACTGTTGTGGATTTGGCCAAAGCGGAACTATCAGACTGCGGAGAAATAGTGGAAAGTAACGAAAATAACGAGAAGGTTTCCCGAAGGCAGTTATTCTCCTAGTCTGCTCTTATTTGTGTATAAAGTTGTAAACCATGCATTGTTGGAAAATATTACGGGTGACCAACGCAGCAGCTGTGCAAACCTTTGTGACAGACGCCACTAAAAAAGTGATCAAAAAGTGTTGTTATAACTGTTTATTACCGGGTTGTCATCGTGCCGTTAAAATTCACTGTTTCAACACAAGTTCAACAGATCAGCACCGCATTGGAACAACCTCAGATATGGACCACGTGCTTCCCAAACTGTGAGTTTGTGTTTCTATATTGGTCCAATTCAATGACGTGTGTGTGTGTGTCATGCAATTATATCTCTTAAAACAACGCTTTTCTCCTTTTTTTCATCAATCATCCATTAGTCTATAAATATGATTTGAATACTTTTAGCATGTGTCTGTGTTGTGTAAATTGTCCTCTTATGTTGCTGTAGGAGCAGTGATGTAAAGGGTCTGTTCTCAGGAGTTGAAGATATGCTTTTCTACACCATCACAGATGGTCAGGAACAAGTCCCCGTCTCACACTTTATCTCTGTGAGTGCACACATCAGTTAACCTGTACAAGAATGGAGATTCAATTATAAACTAAATAGATTACTCTGTAGCCTAATATATATATCCTTTCTCACACAACCCTCCTTGACAACAAACTCTCTCTCAGTTTAGCACAAATACATTTCAAGACAGCACAATTAGTTTGTCATTTCACTTTTTAAAATTAATTATCTGTATGTTATTGCATTTTCTAAATACTATTAGTCACTCAAACAAAGGATACATTAAACTATTGCAAGAAATAGTGTGAAACAGCAGGGTGAATACACACAGAGGTGTATCGTGGAACAGTATTTAATAATGTTATTGTAATGACATACTCTCCATACCTCCAGGCCCGATGGAGGACTGGAAGGAATGTGTCTGGTGAAGATCACATCAGTCAAAAGATTACCCTGTATAGTTACTACAGAGATTACCCTATATAGTTACTACAGAGACTATATTACCCTATATAGTTACTACAGAGACTATATTACCCTATATAGTTACTACAGAGACTATATTACCCTATATAGTTACTACAGAGACTATATTACCCTATATAGTTACTACAGAGATTACTCTGCATAGTTACTACAGAGACTATATTACCCTATATAGTTACTACAGAGACTAGATTACTCTGCATAGTTACTACAGAGACTATATTACCCTATATAGTTACTACAGAGACTATATTACCCTATATAGTTACTACAGAGATTACTCTGCATAGTTACTACAGAGACTATATTACCCTATATGGTTACTACAGAGATTACCCTATATAGTTACTACAGAGACTAGATTACTCTGCATAGTTACTACAGAGACTATATTACCCTATATGGTTACTACAGAGATTACCCTATATAGTTACTACAGAGACTATATTACCCTATATAGTTACTACAGAGACTATATTACCCTATATAGTTACTACAGAGACTATATTACCCTATATAGTTACTACAGAGACTATATTACCCTATATAGTTACTACAGAGATTACTCTGCATAGTTACTACAGAGACTATATTACCCTATATAGTTACTACAGAGACTAGATTACTTTGCATAGTTACTACAGAGACTATATTACCCTATATAGTTACTACAGAGACTATATTACCCTATATAGTTACTACAGAGATTACCCTATATAGGTACTACAGAGATTACCCTATATAGTTACTACAGAGACTATATTACCCTATATGGTTACTACAGAGACTATATTACCCTGCATAGTTACTACAGAGACTATATTACCCTATATAGTTACTACAGAGACTATATTACCCTATATAGTTACTACAGAGATTACCCTATATAGGTACTACAGAGATTACCCTATATAGTTACTACAGAGACTAGATTACCCTATATAGTTACTACAGAGACTAGATTACCCTGTATTGTTACTACAGAGACTATATTACCCTATATAGTTACTACAGAGAGTAGATTACCCTATATAGTTACTACAGAGACTAGATTACCCTGCATAGTTACTACAGAGACTAGATTACCCTGCATAGTTACTACAGAGACTAGATTACCCTGTATATTTACTACATAGACTAGATTACCCTGCATAGTTACTACAGAGACTAGATTACCCTGTTTATTTACTACATAGACTAGATTACCCTGCATAGTTACTACAGAGACTAGATTACCCAATATAGTTACTACAGAGACTAGATAGTAACTACAGAGATTACTCTAGATAGTTGATACAGAGACTAGATTACCCTGGATAGTTACTACAGAGATTACTCTATATAGTTACTACAGAGACTAGTTTACCTTGTATATTTACTACAGAGACTAGATTACCCTGCATAGTTACTACAGAGACTAGATTACCCTGTATAGTTACTACAGAGATTATATAGTTACTACAGAGACTAGATTACCCTGTATAGTTACTACAGAGACTATATTACCCTACATAGTTACTACAGAGACTAGATAGTTACTACAGAGACTAGATAGTTACTACAGATACTACATAGTTACTACAGAGACTATATAGTTACTACAGAGACTACATAGTTACAACAGAGACTAGATCGTTACTACAGAGACTATATAGTTACTACAGAGACTATATAGTTACTACAGAGACTACATAGTTACAACAGAGACTAGATCGTTACTACAGAGACTATATAGTTACTAGAGATTATATAGTTACTACAGAGACTAGATTACCCTGCATAGTTACTTCAGAGACTAGATAGTTACGACAGAGACTATATAGTTACTACAGAGACTAGATTACCCTGTATAGTTACTACAGAGACTATATAGTTACTACAGAGACTAGATTACCCTGTATAGTTACTACAGAGACTATATAGTTACTACAGAGACTATATAGTTACTACAGAGACTAGATAGTTACCACAGAGACTACATAGTTACTAAAGAGACTAGATAGTTACTACAGAGACTATATAGTTACTACAGAGACTAGATTACCCTGTATAGTTACTACAGAGACTATATAGTTACTACAGAGACTAGATTACCCTGTATAGTTACTACAGAGACTATATAGTTACTACAGAGACTAGATAGTTACCACAGAGACTACATAGTTACTACAGAGACTATATAGTTACTACAGAGACTAGATAGTTACTACAGAGACTAGATAGTTACTACAGAGACTAGATAGTTACTACAGAGACTATATAGTTACTACAGAGACTACATAGTTACTACAGAGACTAGATAGTTACTACAGAGACTACATAGTTACTACAGAGACTATATAGTTACTACAGAGACTAGATAGTTACTACGGAGACTAGATAGTTACTACGGAGACTAGATAGTTACTACGGAGACTATATAGTTACTACAGAGACTATATAGTTACTACAGAGACTAGATAGTTACTACAGAGACTAGATAGTTACTACAGAGACGATATAGTTACTACAGAGACTATAGAGTTACTACAGAGACTAGATTACCCTGTATAGTTACTACAGAGACTATCTAGTTACTACAGAGACTAGATTACCCTGTATAGTTACTACAGAGACTATATAGTTACTACAGAGACTAGATAGTTACCACAGATACTACATAGTTACTACAGAGACTATATAGTTACTACAGAGACTATATAGTTACTACAGAGACTAGATAGTTACTACAGAGACGATATAGTTACTACAGAGACTATAGAGTTACTACAGAGACTAGATAGTTACTACAGAGACTAGATAGTTACTACAGAGACTACATAGTTACTACAGAGACTATATAGTTACCACAGAGACTATATAGTTAATACAGAGACTAGATAGTTACTACAGAGACTATATAGTTACTACAGAGACTATATAGTTACTACAGAGACTAGATAGTTACTACAGAGACGATATAGTTACTACAGAGACTATATAGTTACTACAGAGACTAGATTATCCTGCATAGTTACCACAGAGACTAGATAGTTACTACAGAGAGAAGATTACCCTTTATAGTTATTACAGAGACTATATAGTTACTACAGAGACTATATAGTTACTACAGAGACTACATAGTTACTACAGAGACTACATAGTTACTACAGAGACTACATAGTTACTACAGAGACTACATAGTTACTACAGAGATTAGATTGTTACTACAGAGACTAGATAGTTACTACAGAGACTAGATAGTTACTACAGAGACTATATAGTTACTACAGAGACAATATAGTTACTACAGAGACTATATAGTTACTACAGAGACTACATAGTTACTACAGAGACTACATAGTTACTACAGAGACTAGATAGTTACTACAGAGACTAGATAGTTACTACAGAGACGATATAGTTACTACAGAGACTATAGAGTTACTACAGAGACTAGATTACCCTGTATAGTTACTACAGAGACTATCTAGTTACTACAGAGACTAGATTACCCTGTATAGTTACTACAGAGACTATATAGTTACTACAGAGACTATATAGTTACTACAGAGACTAGATAGTTACCACAGATACTACATAGTTACTACAGAGACTATATAGTTACTACAGAGACTATATAGTTACTACAGAGACTATATAGTTACTACAGAGACTAGATAGTTACTACAGAGACTAGATAGTTACTACAGAGACTAGATTATCCTGCATAGTTACCACAGAGACTAGATAGTTACTACAGAGAGAAGATTACCCTTTATAGTTATTACAGAGACTATATAGTTACTACAGAGAATATATAGTTACTACAGAGACTACATAGTTACTACAGAGACTACATAGTTACTACAGAGACTACATAGTTACTACAGAGACTACATAGTTACTACAGAGATTAGATTGTTACTACAGAGACTAGATAGTTACTACAGAGACTAGATAGTTACTACAGAGACTATATAGTTACTATAGAGACAATATAGTTACTACAGAGACTATATAGTTACTACAGAGACTACATAGTTACTACAGAGACTACATAGTTACTACAGAGACTAGATAGTTACTACAGAGACTAGATAGTTACTACAGAGACGATATAGTTACTACAGAGACTATAGAGTTACTACAGAGACTAGATTACCCTGTATAGTTACTACAGAGACTATCTAGTTACTACAGAGACTAGATTACCCTGTATAGTTACTACAGAGACTATATAGTTACTACAGAGACTATATAGTTACTACAGAGACTAGATAGTTACCACAGATACTACATAGTTACTACAGAGACTATATAGTTACTACAGAGACTATATAGTTACTACAGAGACTATATAGTTACTACAGAGACTAGATAGTTACTACAGAGACTAGATAGTTACTACAGAGACTACATAGTTACTACAGAGACTATATAGTTACCACAGAGACTATATAGTTACTACAGAGACGATATAGTTACTACAGAGACTATATAGTTACTACAGAGACTAGATTATCCTGCATAGTTACCACAGAGACTAGATAGTTACTACAGAGAGAAGATTACCCTTTATAGTTATTACAGAGACTATATAGTTACTACAGAGACTATATAGTTACTACAGAGACTACATAGTTACTACAGAGACTACATAGTTACTACAGAGACTACATAGTTACTACAGAGATTAGATTGTTACTACAGAGACTAGATAGTTACTACAGAGACTAGATAGTTACTACAGAGACTATATAGTTACTACAGAGACAATATAGTTACTACAGAGACTACATAGTTACTACAGAGACTACATAGTTACTACAGAGACTAGATAGTTACTACAGAGACTAGATAGTTACTACAGAGACTATATAGTTACTACAGAGACTATATAGTTACTACAGAGACTAGATAGTTACTACAGAGACTATCTAGTTACTAGAGAGACTATATAGTTACTACAGAGACTAGATTACCCTGCATAGTTACTACAGAGACTATATAGTTACTACAGAGACTACATAGTTACTACAGAGACTAGATAGTTACTACAGAGACTAGATTACCCTGCATAGTTACTACAGAGACTATATAGTTACTACAGAGACTACATAGTTACTACAGAGACTAGAAAGTTACTACAGAGACTACATAGTTACTACAGAGTCTAGATAGTTACTACAGAGACTATATTACCCTGCATAGTTACTACAGAGACCACATAGTTACTACAGAGACTCTATTACCCTATATACAGTGGGGCAAAAAAGTATTTAGTCAGCCACCAATTTTGCAAGTTCTCCCACTTAAAAAGATGAGAGGCCTGTAATTTTCATCATAGGTACACTTCAACTATGACAGACAAAATGAGAAAAAAAATCCAGAAAATCACATTTTTGGATTTTTAATGAATTTATTTGCAAATTATGGTGGAAAATAAGTATTTGGTCACCTACAAACAAGCAAGATTTCTGGCTCTCACAGACCTGTAACTTCTTCTTTAAGAGGCTCCTCTGTCCTCCACTCGTTACCTGTATTAATGGCACCTGTTTGAACTTGTTATCAGTATGAAAGACACCTGTCCACAACCTCAAACAGTCACACTCCAAACTCCACTATGGCCAAGACCAAAGAGCTGTCAAAGGACACCAGAAACAAAATTGTAGACCTGCACCAGGCTGGGAAGACTGAATCTGCAATAGGTAAGCAGCTTGGTTTGAAGAAATCAACTGTGGGAGCAATTATTAGGAAATGGAAGACAGACAAGACCACTGATAATCTCCCTCGATCTGGGGCTCCATGCAAGATCTCACCCATGGGGTCAAAATGATCACAAGAACGGTTAGCAAAAATCCCAGAACCACACGGGGGGACCTAGTGAATGACCTGCAGAGAGCTGGGACCAAAGTAACAAAGCCTATCATCAGTAACACACTACGCCGCCAGGGACTCAAATCCTGCAGTGCCAGGCGTGTCCCCCTGCTTAAGCCAGTTCATGTCCAGGCCCGTCTGAAGTTTGCTAGAGAGCATTTGGATGATCCAGAAGAAGATTGGGAGAATGTCATATGGTCAGATGAAACCAAAATATAACTTTTTGGTAAAACCTCAACTCGTCGTGTTTGGAGGACAAAGAATGCTGAGTTGCATCCAAAGAACACCATACCTACTGTGAAGCATGGGGGTGGAAACATCATGCTTTGGGGCTGTTTTTCTGCAAAGGGACCAGGACGACTGATCCATGTAAAGGAAAGAATGAATGGGGCCATGTATCGTGAGATTTTGAGTGAAAACCTCCTTCCATCAGCAAGGGCATTGAAGATGAAACATGGCTGGGTCTTTCAGCATGACAATGATCCCAAACACACCGCCCGGGCAACGAAGGAGTGGCTTCGTAAGAGCATTTCAAGGTCCTGGAGTGGCCTAGCCAGCCTCCAGATCTCAAACCCATAGAAAATCTTTGGAGGGAGTTGAAAGTCTGTGTTGCCCAGCAACAGCCCAAAACATCACTGCTGTAGAGGAGATATGCATGGAGGAATGGGCCAAAATACCAGCAACAGTGTGTGAAAACCTTGTGAAGACTTACAGAAAACGTTTGACCTCTGTCATCGCCAACAAAGGGTATATAACAAAGTATTGAGATAAACTTTTGTTATTGACCAAATACTTATTTTCCACCATAATTTGCAAATAAATTCATTAAAAATCCTACAATGTGATTTTTTTTCTAATTTTGTCTGTCATAGTTGAAGTGTATCTATGATGAAAATTACAGTCCTCTCTCATCTTTTTAAGTGGGAGAACTTGCACAATTGGTGGCTGACTAAATACTTTTTTGCCCCACTGTAGTTACTACATAGTCTATATAGTTACTACAGAGAGGCTCATCTCTGTCAGTGGGTTACAAGATGAGTTAAAGTTAGTTCCTGTGACATTAGTTCACATCCAAGTGTCTCTCATAACAGTATTAATAACTTGGCGTGGCTGTTTTCTTTCAAGTACATTTTTTTTGTTTTGCCGATGCCATAATATCCCATAATGCCTTTCTCCCTAATCGAACCCTATCTATGTTATTTATCATTCAATTTGATTTTACTGTAAAAGTGTCTTGCGATTTTAAATGCGCTTTAAATAAAGTTTGATTTTGATTTGATCAGGCCCTGAAGAAAACTGGTCTTAATGCGTCAGACCCCCGACTGAAGGACTGTATGGACAAGCTGCAACGCTCCGTAACGGAATCCTTTCATGACGTCATGATGGACCGGGAACTCTTCCACAAGTGAGTCGTCTATCTTGTCGGCTAGTTGGATCTATCCGCTCCCAAATCTCTCCACACCCCTACCCCTTAACCCCAAGGTATATTGCGTAGCATTGTTGAAGCTTCCGTATTGCTTACATCTACAGGTCTGCAAAATCAAAAGGTTTTGGGTCAAAGGGGAGGGGAGGGGCTAGGGAGCGATTTGGGACCTGCTTCTAGAGCCACTCCCTCTCTTCCTCTCTCCACATCTCAAAACCACTCTCTAACCCTTTCTACGAAGGCTGGGAATTGCTAGGGAACTCACGATAAGATATTATCATGATACTTAAAGGGATAATTTGGGATTTAGGCTTTTAAAAATATTTATTTTATTTTATTTAACCTTTGTTAGTTAAATAATGAGGCTCTTTATCTGCTTCGCCAGAGTCTGATGATCTCATGGATACCATTTTTCTGTCTCTGCGTGAGGTTGAAGGAAGTTGCTAATTAGCACTAGTGCAATTACTAACTAGAGTTAGCATAATGGCGGGAAGTCTATGGTATCTGCTATGCTAGCAAATACCCATAGACTTCCAGTCATTGTGCTAACACTGGTTAGCATTGGCTCGCGAAACTACATCTAACTTCCTTCACACTTGACACAGAGACATAAACATGATATCCATGAGTTAATCTGACTGAGGAAGTAGATAAAGGTCCTCTTTGCCAAAATCCTGAAGTATCCCTTAAATTCTTGTGATTCGAAATCAAAATGTATTTGTCACTCTTGCCAAGTACAACAGGTGTAGACTTTACTGTGAAATGCTTACTTTTACAAGCCCTTTCCCAACAAAGCAGAGTTAAAATGTAAGGAAATTAGCAAACAAAATTAGAAAATACAAAAAATAATAATAATAACGATTAGATACTGTAATTTTATTTCGATTTGATGTTCCAAACATATTGCTCACTGGTCTTGGTGCGTTCGTAAAGTATTCAGAGCCCTTGACTTTTTCCACATCTTGTTACGTTACAGCCTTATTCTAAAATGTATTACATAAAAACATGCCCTCTTCAATCATAATACCCCATAATGACAAAGTGAAAACAGGTTTTTAGAATTTATTGCAAATTTATTAAAAATAAAAAACAGAAATACCTTATTTACATAAATATTCAGACCCTTTGCTATGAGACTCGAAATTGAGCTCAGATGCATCCTGTTTCCATTGATCATCCTTGAGATGTATCTACAACTTGATTGGAGTCCACCTGTGTTAAATTCAATTGATTGGACATGATTTGGAAAGGCACACACCTGTCTATATAAGGTCCAACAGTTGACAGTGCATGTCACAACAAAAACTAAGCCATGAGAACGAAGGAATTGTCCGTAGAGCTCTGAGACAGGATTGTGTCGAGGCACAGATCTATGGAAGGGTACCCCAATATTTCTGCAGCATTGAAGGTCCAATCCATCATTCTTAAATGGAAGATGTTTGGAACCACCAAGACTCTTCCTAGAGCTGGCCGCCCGGCCAAACTGAGCAATCGGGGGAGAAGTGCCTTAGTTCAGGGAGGTGACCCAGAACCCGATGGTCACTCTGACAGAGCTCCAGAGTTCCTCTGTGGAGATGGGAGAACCTTCCAGAAGGACAACCATCTCTGTAGCACTCCACCAATCAGGCCTTTATGGTAGAGTGGCCAGACAGAAGCCACTCCTCAGTAAAAGGCACATAACAGCCCGCTTGGAGTTTGACAAGAGGCACCAAGATGTGGGAAAAGTGAAGAGGTCTGAATACTTTCTGAATGCACTGTATGTATATGTAGTAATGTATGTATGAATGCACTGTATGTATATGTAGTAATGTATGTATGCGTGTAAGTCTGTAATGTCCATGTTATGTTTTGTAAAGGTATGTAAATTGTAAGGTCTTTTCTGCTGCAGGGAAACGAGAGAGGATGAGAACATTTGTTCTGATCAGTCATGGAAATAAAAGTGCTGAAAACACATTGGCTATTTAAAAAGAAGATGGTGAACAAACTATAGGATGGTTTTTAAGATGTTTTTTAATTTTCCGATACTTAATGTCAAAGTATCGATATAATATTGTATAAAATAATACTGTGATATATAGCTTTATACACCTTCCCCCCCATCAGTACTCTCTACCCCTAGCCCTCTCTACCCCTCTCTAGCCCTCTCTACCCCTCTCTAGCCCTCTCTACCCCTCTCTACCCCTCTCCACCCAACTCTACCCCTCTCCACCCTCTACCCCTCTCTACCCCTCTCCACCCTCTCTACCCCTCTCTACCCCTCTCCACCCCTCCACCCCTCTCTACCCCTCTCCACCCCTCTCCACCCCTCTCCACCCCTCTCCACCCCTCTACGCCTCTCCACCCCTCTCTACCCCTCTCTACCCCTCTCCACCCCTCTCCACCCCTCTCCACCCCTCCACCCCTCTCACCCCTCTCCACCCCTCTCTACCCCTCTCCACCCCTCTACGCCTCTCCACCCCTCTCTACCCTCTACCCCTCTCTACCCTCTCCACCCCTCTCTACCCCAGTCCACCCCTCTCCACCCCTCTCCACCCTCTCACCCTCTCCACCCCTCTCCACCCCTCTCTACCCCTCTCCACCCCTCCACCCCTCTCTACCCCTCTCCACCCCTCTACCCCTCTCCACCCCTCTCTAGCCCTCTCCACACCTTTCCACCCCTCTCTAGCCCTCTCCACACCTTTCCACCTCTCTCTACCCCTCTCTAGCCCTCTCCACACCTTTCCACCTCTCCACCCCTCTCCACCCCTCTCTACCCCTCTCTCCACCCTCTCTACCCCTCTCCACCCTCTCTACCCCTCTCCACCCTCTCTACCCCTCTCCACCCCTCTCTACCCCTCTCTACCCCAGTCCACCCCTCTCTACCCCTTTTCCCCCTCTACCCCTCTCTACCCCTTTCTACCCCTCTCTACCCCTTTCCACCCCTCTCTACCCCTCTCCACCCCTCTCTACCCCTCTCCACCCCTCTCTACCCCCTCTACCCCTCTCCACCCCTCTCTACCCCTCTCCACCCCTCTCTACCCCTCTCTGCCTCTCGAACACACTGTCATCACATTTCTGTCTCCTCTTACTGCAAAGTGCCATGGTAGAGGCAGGCTATAAATACCCTGACCCCTTCAGCATTCCACATGATTAATCCAGGGTCTGTTGTAGGCCTACACTATACTGTATTTCTCTCTGTCACACACACGCAGACAGACAGACAGACAGACAGACCGCTCCTCTCTCTCTGTCTGTCATTTAATCTTCAAGACAAAGTCATATTTCAGAGTTAGCTAGAGACAACAGCATGTGTCCTCTCACGCGGTGCGCTCGCCTACGTATTGTCTGCATGTATTTGTGTGAGGGCAGTGGGTGGGTAGTCTTGTTGTGGGCTACAGGGCAGGCAACGACTCGGATTGATAGATGCCAGCTGGCTTGGACCTTGGGGCCACACATACACACGCATGCACACACATACACACACATACACACGCATGCACACACATACACACACATACACACACACACACGCATGCACACACATACACACACATACACATAGCCAAAATGATAGATGTTTAGTCTTTATCATGACACACCATGACTCTGATTTATAACTCTGGAGTCAGGAGTTAGTGTATTGTTACTTATTAACTTACTTATTTGATTATAATTAGAATTGTGTACTGTCGCTTTAAGAAACTGCTAACAGTTCTTTGAAAAGATACTGTAATCTTTCCCGATGATTCCTTTGAGGCAGCACCGAGTGACACTTCCTGAATGACCGTTATTCCACTTCTTCTACTGTTGTTGTTTTTGTTTCCTCATCTTGGTGCTGATAAAGTGGTTTGAAAATAGGGTTCAGCTGAGCCATGTGAGAATGTAAACGTTATTGTCCGTGACACACACAGCTAATTATGTATCCATGTATCCTATTAAAAGGCCGATCAATGCCTTATTATGTCCTACAACCCAACCCATCTCTCTGCTCACAACAAAGACATATGATAGGCCTTTTAACTTTTCACAAACCTTTATTTATGAATAACCTACTGTGTAGAATACTCAGCTAGCACATTTGGCTCCTTGGAAGTTGAGGGAAAGTACGTTTTTGGTTTCCGACTGGTTCTGGGAACGAAACCATATGTGTCTGGTAAAACTGAAAGTTTTGTAAACGTTCTGAGAATGGAAATGAACATTTTGTCTGGTCTGGGAACGTACATTTTTAGGTTACCAGGGAGGTTCTGAGAACTTTTTACAATGAGTTTTGTTGACGCTGAGAACAGAATGCATGTTCTTAAATAACATTCTTAGAACGTTCTTTGAACGTTACCAATGTTTCCTTGTGTGGTTTTTATGGAACGTTTTCTTAATGTTATGAGAACATTATTGTACTAGAACCAAGAGGAAACCTGTATGAAACGTTATGCTGAAGTACTGAAATTCCCACCTATGTGCTAGCTGTGTATCCTGCACATTTTCCAGAATGTTGTGGGAAGGTTGTATGCAAAATAACCACAGGACAACCACACTCTAATAAACATATGGTTCTCAGAACGTAATGTGCTAGCTGGGAGTAGACCCTTTAAAATGTACACTATGAGAAGCACTGGTTTCTGAACCGACAATAATTTACTCTGAATGAGAATCCTTTCATAGTTATTAACTCCAATTCATTGCCATAGTTGAAACACTCTCCTTAATGGGAAAAGACAGTTGAGTCTAACGCTGTGTAATTCAGAATGCATGTTCCAGGGTTCTGGTTCAATGACAAAGGGTATTCATTTCCTTATTTCAGTTCTAATTAAAATGTTGTTGTTGTAACGATCCTCAGGTGTGTTGGTGGGAACATAGTGCTTCTGATTCAGGCCTTCAGAAAGAAGTTCATCATCCCTGAGTTTGATGCCTTTGTAACAAAGATAGATCAAATCTACGACACCGTCCAGAAAAACCATGACGGACATGTAAGTATATTAGTTTACCTTGTACAGTAGTATCTGTTTAATGTGTACAGTAGTATCTGTTTAATGTGTACAGTAGTATCTGTTTAATGTGTGCAGTAGTAGCTGTTTAACGTGTACAGTATTGGCTTCAAGACCTGCTTCTGATTTAATGTGATTGCTGCAGGGAAGGGTATGTGTCATGATTAACAGATCAGGGTGCGATTCTGGTAATGTATAGGAACTTATGTCCATTTGTTCTCCCGATCTGGGATACCTCACCATCAAACGCCTGACTGCATTACCTCCTGAGATCATTTACTTAGGTTATTGTCACCGCCATATACAGTTGAAGTCGGAAGTTTAATACATCTTAGATGTATGTTTAAATACATTTAAACTCAGTTTTTCACAATTCCTGACATTTAATCCTAGTAAAAATTCACTGTTTTAGGTCAGTTAGGATCACCACTTTATTTTAAGAATGTGAAATGTCAGAATAATAGCAGAGAGAATTATTTATTTCAGCTTTTATTTCTTTCATCACATTCCCAGTGGGTCAGAAGTTTACATACACTCAATCAGTATTTGGTAGCATTGCCTTTAAATTGTTTAACTTGGGTCAACCTTTCAGGTAGCCTTCCACAAGCTTCCCACAATAAGTTGGGTGAATTGTGGCCCATTCCTCCTGACAGAGCTGGTGTAACTGAGTCAGGTTTGTAGGCCTCCTTTCTTTCACACGCTTTTTCAGTTCTGCCCACAAATGTTCTATAGGATTGAGGTCAGAGCCACTTCAATACCTTGACTTTGTTGTCCTTAAGCCATTTTGCCACAACTTTGGAAGAATGCTTGTGGTCATTGTCCATTTGGAAAACCCATTTGCGACCAAGCTTTAACTTCCTGACTGATATCTTGAGTTGTTGCTTCAATATATCCACATAATTTTACTTCCTTATGATGCCATCTATTTTGTGAAGTGCACCAGTCCCTCCTGCAGCAAAGCAGGAGGTCTAAAAAAAATTTGGAGGTCTTGGCTGATTTCTTTTGATTTTCCCATGATGTCAAGCAAAGAGGCACTGCTTTTGAAGGTAGGCCTTGAAATACATCCACAGGTACACCTCCAACTGACTCAAATTAGGAAGCTTCAGAAGCTTCTAAAGCCATGACATCATTTTCTGGAATTTTCCAAGTTGTTTAAAGGCACAGTCAACTTAGTGTATGTAAACTTCTGACCCACTGGAATTATGATACAGTGAATTATAAGTTAAATAATCTGTCTGTAAACAATTGTTGGAACAATTACTTGTGCCGTGCACAAAGTAGATGTCATAACCGACTTGACAGAACTACAGTTTGTTAGCAAGAAATTTGGGGAGTGGTTGAAAAACGAGTTGTAATAAGTTCAACCTAAGTGTATGCAAACTTCCATCAACTGTATATTTCCCCCCAAGCCGACACCACGACAACTCTCAATGAGCTACACTGGACTTTGTGTAAACTGGAAACCACATATCCTGAGGCCGCACTTATTGTAACTAGGCATCTAATAAAGGAAATCTGAGGTAAACACTCCTGAAATTCAAACAACACATCTCCTGTGCTACACACAGGGAGAACACACTTGGCCATTGTTACTCTCCCTTCGGGGATGGCTACAGTGCACTCCCCCGCCCTATCTCTGGCAAATTAGATTACGCCTCCATGCTGCTCCTCCCCGCCTATAGGCAGAAACTTAAACTAGAAGCACCTGTGGTAATAACTGTCCAACGTTGGTCTGACCAATTGGAATCTATGCTTCAAGACTGTTTTGTTCACGCGGACTGGGAAATGTTCCTGGTCGCATCAGTATACACTGACTCAGTGACTGGGTTTATCAGGAAGTGGATAGAGGATGTTGTTCCTACTGTGATGATTAGAACTTGTCCAAACCAGAAAACTGTGAATAGATGGCAGCATTCTAGCAAAACTGAAAGCGTGAACCACATCATTTAACCGAGGCAAGGTGACTGGAAACATGGTTGTGTACAAACAGACCAGCTACGACCTCCGTAAGGCAATCAAAGAGACAAAACAACAGTACAGGGACAAAGTGGAGTTGCAAGTCAACGGCTCAGACACAAGAAGCATGTGGCAGGGACTCCAGACAATCACGAATCATAAAGGGAAAGCCACATCGTGGACACTGACTCCTCACTGCCAGACAAGCTGAACACCTTTTTCATCCGCTTCGAGGAAAAGAACACAGAGCCGCCGACGTGGGCTCCCGTCGCTCACGAGGACCGTGTGCTCCCGATCTTCTTGGCCGACGTGATTAAGTCGTTCAAGCGTGTTAACAAGGCTGCAAGGCTGCTGGACTGGGTGGAGTGTTTACGGACATTCAATCTCTCACTATCCCAGTCTGTTGTCCCCACTTGCTTCAAGATGTCCTTCATTGTTCTTGTACCCAAGAAGGCGAAGGTAACTGAACTAAATGGACAGGGTAAAAAACTTCAAGTTCCTCAACCTGCACATCACTTAGGAACAGAAATGGTCCGTCCACACCGACAGCGTTGTGAAGACAGCGCAAGAGCACCTCTTCAAACTCACAAGGCTGAATAAATTTGTCTTGGCCCCTAAGACACCATGAACTTCTATAGATGCACCATCGAGAGCATTCTGTTGGGCTGCATCACCGCCCAATATACCAACTGTACCACCCTCAACCGCAGGGCTCTCCAGAGGGTGGTGCAGTAAGTCCAACGCATTACTGGGGGCGTACTGTCTGCCCTTCCGGACATCTACAACACCCATCATAGGAAGGCCAAGAAGATCATCAAAGATCTCAGCCACCCAAGCCACGGCCAGTTCACCCCACTATCATCTAGAAGGCGGAGACAGAGAGACTGAAAAACAGCTTCTATCTCCAGCAGAGTATGTGAGCAGAGTGGAGCCAATAGTGAAATGCATTCCATGTGACTACCCCATGAAGCTGTTTGAGAGAATGCACAGAGGGTGCAAAGCTGTCATCAAGGCAAAGGGTGGCTACTTTGAAGAATCTCAAGTCTAAAATATATTTAGATTTGTTTAACACTTTTTTTGGTTACGACATGATTCAATATGTGTTATTTCATAGTTTTGATGTCTTCACTATTATTCTACAATGTAGAAAATAGTAAAAACCCTTGAATGAGTAGGTGTGTCCAAACTTTTGACTGGTACTGTATAACCACTGCTGTACACACCATTTCCATTCATATACTGTCCATACTGTCTATACACACCATATATATATATATATATATATATATATACAGTGCCTTGCGAAAGTATTCGGCCCCCTTGAACTTTGCGACCTTTTGCCACATTTCAGGCTTCAAACATAAAGATATAAAACTGTATTTTTTTGTGAAGAATCAACAACAAGTGGAACACAATCATGAAGTGGAACGACATTTATTGGATATTTCAATTTTTTTTAACAAATCAAAAACTGAAAAATTGGGCGTGCAAAATTATTAATTAATAAACTGAAATCACATTACACAAGTATTCAGTACATAATAATTCAGTACTTTGTTGAAGCACCTTTGGCAGTGATTACAGCCTCAAGTCTTCTTGTGTATGACACTACAAGCTTGGCACACCTGAATTTGAGGAGTTTCTCCCATTCCTCTCTGCAGATCCTCTCAAGCTCTGTCAGGTTGGATGGGGAGCGTTGCTGCACAGTTTTTTTCAGGTCTCTACAGAGATGTTCGATCGGATTCAAGTCCGGGCTCTGGCGGGGCCACTCAAGGACATTCACAGACCTGTCCCAAAGCCACTCCTGTGTTGTCTAGGCTGTGTGCTTAGGGTCATTGTCCTGATGGAAGGTGAACCTTCACCCCGGTCTGAGATCCCGAGCACTCTGGAGCAGGTTTTCATCAAGGATCTATCCGTACTTTGCTCCGTTAATCTTTGACTCGGTCCTGACTAGTCTCCCAGTCCCTTCCGCTGAGAAACATCCGAACAGCAAGATGCTTCCACCACCATGCTTCACCATAGAGGTGGTGCCAGGTTTCCTCCAGTCGTGACACTTGGCATTCAGGCCAAACAGTTCAATCTTAGTTTCATCAGACCAAAGAATCTTGTTTTTCATGGTCTGAGAGTCTTTAGGTGCCTTTTGGCAAACTCCAAGCGGGCTGTCATGTGCCTTTTACTGAAGAGTCGCTTCTGTCTGGCCACTGTACCATAAATGCCTGATTGGTGGAGTGCTGCATAGATGGTTGTCCTTCTGGAAGGTTCTCCCATCTCCACATAGGAACTCTAGAGCTCTGTCTGAGTGACCATTGGGTTCTACAATCAAGTTGTAGAAACAACTCAAGGATGATCAATGGAAATTTCGAGTCTCATAGCAAAGGATCTGAATACTTATGTAAATAAGGTATTTCTGTTATTTATTTTTTAAACATTTGCCATTATGGGGTATCGTGTTTAGATTGCTCAGGAAAATAAAATATTTAATCGAATAAGGATGTAGAATAAGGATGTAACGTAACAAAATGTGGAAAAATTCAAACGGTCTGATACTTTTCCGAAGGCACTGTTTTTATTCCAGACTCTGACATTGTTAGTTCTGATATTTCTTTAAAAAAATGGGTGGGGGGCAGGGCTAACTGCATTTCTAGATATTACTGCACTGTGTTGGAGCTGGAAACATGCACCTGTTCTAATGGTCTGTCTGTACTTCCTGGTTACAGGTAGCAGTCTACATTCCCCACCTGGCCAAGTTCAGTCCTGATCTCTGGGGTGTGTCTCTGTGTACTGTAGATGGACAGAGGTATGTACAATAGTCCTGATCTCTGGGGGTGTGTCTCTGTGTACTGTAGATGGACAGAGGATGTCTGGCAGATTAAAAGTGATTTAAAAACATAACTGAATGTGAAATAGTTACTTATGCTGACAACTAGGCCTTCTCTCCCTTTCTTCTTTCTTCCCTGGTTTCTCTTCCTATCTCTTCCCCTGTTTTCCTCTCTCCTCCTGTCCTCTCTTTTTTTTCTGTCTTCCTCCATCTTCTCCTTTCCCTTTCTTCCCCTGTCTCCTCCCTGTCTCCTCCCTCCAGACACTCAGTAGGAGAAAGCAAGCAGCCCTTCTGCCTCCAGTCGTGTGTGAAGCCTCTGGAGTATGCTGTGGCTATCCACGAGGCTGGGACAGAGAAGGTACACCGCTATGTGGGGATGGAGCCCAGCGGACTCAAGTTCAACAAGCTCTACCTGGATGAGGAAGGTGGGTATAAAGGGGAACCCTTGCTATATTGTAGGGGTGTTAGTTAGTTTGGCGGAAGAATACGATTTGATTTCAGTAGAAGTTAAGGCCACGTGAGTTCAAAGTGACAAGATAGTTCTTCTACTTTATACCAAGTGGACATGATATCGTCTGTCTTAAGACTTGTTGCTCAAAATTCCACTTCTATGAATATACTGTGTTAAATCTGTTTTAACCCTGATACTTGTGTGCCTAGACAAACCCCACAACCCCATGGTGAATGCTGGAGCCATTGTCATCAGCTCTCTTATCAAGGTAACTAGGCTATGAGTATATCCTGCCTGATTGAATCTTCCCCTAAAACAACCCACCCTCAATGATGTGTCAACGATATACGTCACTGTCAGTACGTTTCTGAATCCACGTGGCTGAAACCCCACTGACGGTTCAGTGGTTTCTGAATCCACGTGGCTGACACCCCACTGACGGTTCAGTGGTTTCTGAATCCACGTGGCTGAAACCCCACTGACGGTTCAGTGGTTTCTGAATCCACGTGGCTGAAACCCCACTGACGGTTCAGTGGTTTCTGAATCCACGTGGTTGAAACCCCACTGACGGTTCAGTGGTTTCTGAATCCACGTGGTTGAAACCCCACTGACGGTTCAGTGGTTTCTGAATCCACGTGGCTGAAACCCCACTGACGGTTCAGTGGTTTCTGAATCCACGTGGCTAAACCCCACTGACGGTTCAGTGGTTTCTGAATACACGTGGCTGAAACCCCACTGACGGTTCAGTGGTTTCTGAATCCACGTGGTTGAAACCCCACTGACGGTTCAGTGGTTTCTGAATCCACGTGGCTGAAACCCCACTGACGGTTCAGTGGTTTCTGAATCCACGTGGCTGAAACCCCACTGACGGTTCAGTGGTTTCTGAATCCACGTGGCTGAAACCCCACTGACGGTTCAGTGGTTTCTGAATCCACGTGGCTGAAACCCCACTGACGGTTCAGTGGTTTCTGAATCCACGTGGTTGAAACCCCACTGACGGTTCAGTGGTTTCTGAATCCACGTGGCTGAAACCCCACTGACGGTTCAGTGGTTTCTGAATCCACGTGGCTGAAACCCCACTGACGGTTCAGTGGTTTCTGAATCCACGTGGCTGAAACCCCACTGACGGTTCAGTGGTTTCTGAATCCACGTGGCTGAAACCCCACTGACGGTTCAGTGGTTTCTGAATCCACGTGGCTGAAACCAGTTCAATGTTTGACATGTAAAACAAATACAAACACAGAACTAAGATCCAGGTTGCCTGCCAACCTTGGACCCAACACTGACCTAATTTGGCTTTGTCCCCTGACACATGCTAGTCTGCTCGTCGTCTTTTCTATTGGTCCCATTGTGTAACGTTCAAGCTCAGTCAAACAGTATTTGAACCCGGGTATATCTGGCATGGCTGTAGATAGTAGTCACATAGTACAATAGTGTAGTCTGTAGTGTCGCCAGTAGTGTCGCCAGTAGTGTAGTCAGTAGTGTCGTCAGTAGTGTCATCAGTAGTGTCGTCAGTAGTGTAGTCAGGAGTGTAGTCAATAGTGTCATCAGTAGTGTAGTCAGTAGTGTAGTCAATAGTGTCATCAGTAGTGTAGTCAGTAGTGTAGTCAATAGTGTCGTCAGTAGTGGCATCAGTAGTGTAGCCAGTAGTATAGTTAGTAGTGTAGTCAGTAGTGTAGTCAGTAGTGTAGTCAGTAGTGTAGTCAATAGTGTCATCAGTAGTGTAGCCAGTAGTGTAGTCAGTAGTGTAGTCAGTAGTGTAGTCAGTAGTGTGTCAGTAGTGTCGTCAGCAGGGTAGTCAGTAGTGTAGTCAGTAGTGTCGTCAGTAGTGTGTCAGTAGTGTCATCAGTAGTGTAGTCAGCAGGGTAGTCAGTAGTGTAGTCAGTAGTGTCATCAGTAGTGTAGTCAGTAGTGTAGTCAGCAGGGTAGTCAGTAGTGTCGCCAGTAGTGTAGTCAGTAGTGTCGTCAGTAGTGTAGTCAGTAGTGTAGTCAGTAGTGTAGTCAGTAGTGTCGTCAGTAGTGTAGTCAGTAGTGTCGTCAGTAGTGTCGTCAGTAGTGTAGTCAGTAGTCCTCACACCATGCTGGGTGACTCTCCTCTCATCAACTCACCATGCTGGGGGACTCTCCTCTCATCCTCACACCATGCTGGGGTACTCTCCTCTCATCCTCACACCATGCTGGGGTACTCTCCTCTCATCCTCACACCATGCTGGGGTACTCTCCTCTCATCCACACACCATGCTGGGGTACTCTCCTCTCATCCGAGAGGAGAGGATAAGGCGGCCAGGTGGACTGGGGACAGCAAGTAGTCATCATGCCATGTAGTCCTGAGGCATGGTCCTAGGGCTCAGGTCATCCGAGAGAGAGAAAGAAAGAAAGAAAGACAGATAGAATTAGAGAGAGCATACTTAAATACACACAGGACACCGGATAAGACAGGAGAAGTACTCCAGATATAACAGACTGACCCTAGCCCCCCAACACTTAAACTACAGCAGCATAAATACTGGAGGCTGAGATAGGAGGGGTCAGGAGACACTGTGGCCCCATCCGATGATACCCCCGGACAGGGCCAAACAGGCAGGATATAACCCCACCCACTTTGCCAAAGCACAGCCCCCACACCACTAGAGGGATATCTTCAACCACCAACTTACCATCCTGAGACCAGGCCGAGTATAGCCCACAAAGATCTCCGCCAAGGCACAACCCAAGGGGGCGCCAACCCAGACAGGAAGATCACGTCAGTGACTCAACCCACTCAGGTAACGCACCCCTCTTAGGGACGGCATGGAAGAGCACCAGTAAGCCAGTGACTCAGTCCCTGTAATAGGGTTAGAGGCAGAGAATCTCAGTGGAGAGAGGGGAACCGGCCAGGCAGAGACAGCAAGGGCGGTTCGTTGCTCCAGAGCCTTTTTGTTCACCTTCCCACTCCTGGGCCAGACTACACTCAATCATATGACCTACTGAAGAGATGAGTCTTCAGTAAAGACTTAAAGGTTGAGACCGAGTCTGCGTCTCACATGGGTAGGCAGACCATTCCATAAAAATGGAGCTCTATAGGAGAAAGCCCTGCCTCCAGCTGTTTGCTTAGAAATTCTAGGGACAATTAGGAGGCCTGCTTCTTGTGTCCGGAGCATACGTGTAGGTATGTAGGACAGGGCCAAATCAGAGAGATAAGTAGGAGCAAGCCCATGCCAGTGTAGGGAGGCTAGCACTGGAGTAATATGATCAAATGTTGTGGTTCTAGTCAGGATTCTAGCAGCTGTATTTAGCACTAACTGAAGTTTATTTAGTGCTTTATCCGGGTAGCCGGAAAGTAGAGCATTGCAGTAGTCTAACCTAGAAGTAACAAAAGCATGGATTAACTTTTCAGCATAATTTTTGGACAGAAAGTTTCTGATTTTTGCAATGTTGCGTAGATGGAAAAAAGCTGTCCTTGAAATGGTCTTGATATGTTCGTCAAAAGAGAGATCAGGTTCCAGAGTAAACGCCGAGGTCCTATACAGTTTTATTTGAGACGACTGTACAACCATCAAGATTAATTGTCAGATTCAACAGAAGATCTCTTTGTTTCTTGGGACCTAGAACAAGCATCTCTGTTTTGTCCGAGTTTAAAAGTAGAACGTTTGCAGCCATCCACTTCCTTATGTCTGAAACACAGGCTTCCAGCGAGGGCAATTTTGGGGCTTCACCATGTTTCATTGAAATGTACAGCTGTGTGTCATCCGCATAGCAGTGAGAGTTAACATTATGTTTTCGAAAGACATCCCCAAGAGGTAAAATATATAGTGAAAACAATAGTGGTCCTAAAATGGAACCTTGAGGAACACCGACATTTACAGTTGATTTGTCAGAGGACAAACCATTCACAGAGACAAATTGATATCTTTCCGACAGATAAGATCTAAACCAGGCCAGAACGTGTTCGTGTAGACCAATTTGGGTTTCCAATCTCTCAAAAAGAACGTGGTGATCGATGGTATCAAAAGCAGCACTAAGGTCTAGGAGCACGAGGACAGATACAGAGCCTAATACTATAGTAAATTGTTCAGCCTCCTGTAATTCTAAAGTCCTTAAGAAGACTGCTACCCTGTGGTTGACTTAGCTAAAGGCCTTTTAATGTGAGTGTCTTTTACATTGCTTTTACGGTACATGAATTTTGTTTATGTCTGTTCTTCCCCCTTCTCTGTGTCACTAGCCTGGCTCAAACAAGGCAGAGAAGTTTGACTATGTAAGTACTATACTGTACATATCATTCATGTCATTCCGTACATCTCACCTGACATTGACACATATACAATAGCGTTTAGTAGAACACACAATACAATCTTGACACAATACCACGCCACCCCACCCCAAGCCAGCATTTCTCTTGTCTTTGCCACGGGAGAATAACTAAATATCAGTCATCTTTTGTCCTCAGGTGATGGATTTCATCAAGAAGATGGCTGGTCAAGAGTACGTGGGGTTCAGCAATGCCACGTGAGTTTTTTTTGCTAATGTCTTAAATTTGCCAGAAAAAAAAACATTTCTAAAACAGTTTCTCTTTGTTGCATTATTGATGTGATTTTTTGGTCTCTGTGTCTCTCAGGTTCCAGTCTGAAAAAGAAACAGGCGACAGAAATTTTGCAATTGGATATTACCTCAAAGAGAAGAAGGTCAGTAAAGGTAGAGAGAGTGGAACTTGTTTTAATAGCTTTGAATGAAAATAAAAAAACAGAAGGGAACATGTACAGGGCATTTGGAAAGTATTCAGACCCCTTGACTTTTTCCACATGTTGTTACTGTAATGGAGTGAGAAGGTGGGTGTGTGAAGGCCAGTATCATCCTGTTTGTTGAATACATCAGCCTAATTACACACATCTGAATCTAATTAGCTTGGAGCTTGGTCAGTGGTTTATTAACCTGGCTTTGGCACATATACTCTGCGATACGTCACGCCTAAGAACAGATTTTTGCCGCCATATACCACACCCCATCAGGCCTTATTGCTATTATAAACTGGTTTCCATCTGCAGTGTTTTCCACCTTGGGGCAGAAATGATATTATAAACTGGTTTCCATCTACAGTGTTTTCCTCGTGGGGCAGAAATGATTGATGCACTGGACTTCTACTTCCAGGTAAACGATACATCCTCAAGATAGCACTTTACCACACTGTGATGCTGTGATACTGTGATGCTGTGATACTGTGATGCTGTGATACTGTGATGCTGTGATACTGTGATGCTGTGATAATGTGATGCTGTGATGCTGTGATAATGTGATGCTGTGATAATGTGATACTGTGATGCTGTGATACTGTGATGCTGTGATAATGTGATGCTGTGATACTGTGATAATGTGATACTGTGATGCTGTGATACTGTGATGCTGTGATACTGTGATGCTGTGATACTGTGATGCTGTGATACTGTGATGCTGTGATACTGTGATGCTGTGATACTGTGATAATGTGATACTGTGATGCTGTGATAATGTGATGCTGTGATACTGTGATACTGTGATGCTCTGATAATGTGATACTGTGATGCTGTGATACTGTGATGCTGTGATACTGTGATACTGTGATGCTGTGATAATGTGATACTGTGATACTGTGATACTGTGATGCTGTGATACTGTGATACTGTGATGCTGTGTATATGTTGAATATTTCTACTAATGCATCATGATGATTTATTACTGGAAAATGTCATAGAGCATCACCTCTATACAGTATGTATGATGAGTCACAGACACTGAGTCACGGGCACTGAGTCACAGACACCGAGTCACAGACACTGTAGACACAGACACCGAGTCACAGACACTGTAGACACAGACACCGAGTCACAGACACTGTAGACACAGACACCGAGTCACAGACACTGTAGACACAGACACCGAGTCACAGACACCGGAGTCACAGACACTGTAGACACTCTCTCTATGTTTGAGTAAATAAATTATTTCCTTTCAGCTGTGTTCCATAGAGGTGACCTGTGAGTCTGGGAGTGTCATGGCCGCCACGCTGGCCCATGGGGGCATCTGCCCAATCACAGGCGAGCGGGTGCTGAGTGCCGAGGCCGTACGGAATACCCTGAGTCTCATGCACTCCTGCGGCATGTACGACTTCTCTGGGCAGATGGCCTTCCATGTAAGTCAAACTGTAGTCATATAGTAGTTATATAGTAGTCATATAGTAGTTATATAGTAGTCATATAGTAGTTATACAGTAGTTATATAGTAGTTATATAGTAGTTATACAGTAGTTATATAGTAGTTATATAGTAGTTATATAGTAGTTATATAGTAGTTATATAGTAGTTATATAGTAGTTATACAGTAGTTATATAGTAGTTATATAGTAGTTATACAGTAGTTATGCAGTAGTTATATAGTAGTTATATAGTAGTTATACAGTATTCATATAGTAGTTATATAGTAGTTATATAGTAGTTATACAGTATTCATATAGTAGTTATACAGTAGTCATATAGTAGTTATACAGTAGTCATATAGTAGTTATACAGTAGTTATATAGTAGTTATATAGTAGTTATACAGTAGTTATACTGTAGTTATATAGTAGTTATATAGCAGTTATACAGCAGTTATATAGTAGTTATATTGTAGTTATACAGTAGTCATATAGTAGTTATACAGTAGTCATATAGTAGTTATACAGTAGTTATATTGTAGTTATATAGTAGTTATACAGTAGTTATATTGTAGTTATGTAGTAGTTATACAGTAGTTATATTGTAGTTATATTGTAGTTATACAGTAGTCATATAGTAGTTATATAGTAGTTATATAGTAGTTATACAGTAGTTATATAGTAGTTATCCAGTAGTCATATAGTAGTTATACAGTAGTTATATATAGTCTTAGTAACATTATAACAGTAGTTATATATAGTCTTGGTAACATTTTGGTAACGTATAGTCTTGGTAACTTATAGTTTTGTAGTTAATATTTTGTAGTTAACGTATAGTCTTGGTAACATTTTGTAGTAACATATAGTCTTGTAGTAACGTAGTAGTTTTGTAGTTATACAGTAGTCATATAGTAGTTATAGTCTTGGTAACGTAGTTATACAGTAGTCTTGTAGTAGTAGTTATAGTCTTAGTAGTCATATAGTAGTTTTAGTAGTTATACAGTAGATATATAGTCTTGTAGTAAGTAGTTATAGTCTTGGTAGTCATATAGTTTTGTTAACAGTAGTCATATAGTAGTCTTGTAGTTATACGTAGTTATAGTTTTGTAGTTAACATTTTAGTAGTTATACAGTAGTTATACAGTAGTCATAGCTTTAGTAATGTTATAGTCTTGGTAACATATAGTAGTCTTGGTAGCGTATAGTCTTGGTAACAGTAGTCATATAGTTTTGGTTATACGTGTAGTCTTAGTAGTTATAGTCTTGGTAGCGTAGTAGTTTACAGTAACATATAGTAGTCTTGGTAACGTATAGTCTTGGTAACAGTAGTATAGTTTTGGTAGTACATATAGTCTTGGTAGTAGTTATATAGTAGTTATCCAGTAGTCTTGTAGTTATAGTAGTCATATAGTAGTTTTGTAGTAGTAGTCATATAGTAGTCTTGGTAACAGTAGTTATCCAGTAGTCTTGGTTATACAGTAGTTATCCAGTTTTGTAGTTAACAGTAGTTAGTCTTGTTATACGTATAGTCTTGGTACTACCGTATAGTTTTGTATTTAAACATGTATAGTCTTGGTATGTTATAGTCTTGGTAGCGTATAGTCTTGGAAATAAAATATATTTTTTTAATTTAAATCGTATAGTCTTGGTATTTACTTGGTAATGTATAGTCTTGGTAGCGTATAGTTTTGGTAACATTTTGGTATAGTCTTGGTAGCGTATAGTCTTGGTAACGTATAGTTTTGGTAACGTATAGTCTTGGTAACGTATAGTCTTGGTAACGTATAGTCTTGGTAGCGTATAGTTTGGTAACGTATAGTCTTGGTAACGTATAGTCTTGGTAACGTATAGTCTTGGTAACGTATAGTCTTGGTAACGTATAGTTTGGTAGCGTATAGTTTTGGTAACGTATAGTCTTGGTAGCAGCGTATAGTCTTGGTAACGTATAGTTTTGGTAACGTATAGTCTTGGTAACGTATAGTCTTGGTAGCGTATAGTCTTGGTATAGTCTTATAGTTTTGGTAACGTATAGTCTTGGTAACGTATAGTCTTGGTAGCGTATAGTCTTGGTAACGTATAGTCTTGGTAACGTATAGTCTTGGTAACGTATAGCTTTGGTAATGTATAGTCTTGGTAACGTATAGTCTTGGTAGCGTATAGTCTTGGTAACGTATAGTTTTGGTAACGTATAGTCTTGGTAATGTATAGTCTTGGTAACGTATAGTCTTGGTAGCGTATAGTCTTGGTAACGTATAGTCTTGGTAACGTATAGTCTTGGTAACGTATAGTCTTGGTAACGTATAGTCTTGGTAACGTATAGTCTTGGTAACGTATAGTCTTGGTAACGTATAGTCTTGGTAACATATAGTCTTGGTAACGTATAGTCTTGGTAACGTATAGTCTTGGTAACGTATAGTCTTGGTAACGTATAGTCTTGGTAACGTATAGTCTTGGTAACGTATAGTCTTGGTAACGTAAACCTTTTAAACATGTATTGGTCAAATTAAGGTCACTTTAAAAAAAAATATATATATTTTTTGTTGGAGGCTTAAACTGACATGTTTTATCATATATCCACCCCTCTGTTCATTTATCCACCCCTCTGTTCATTCATCCACCCCACTGTTCATTCATCCACCCCTCTGTTCATTCATCCACCCCTCTGTTCATTCATCCACCCCTCTGTTCATTCATCCACCCCTCTGTTCATTCATCCACCCCTCTGTTCATTCATCCACCCCTCTGTTCATCCACCCCTCTGTCCATGTATGGTCCCTGTATGGTTCTTTCTCAGGTGGGCTTGCCTGCAAAGTCTGGGGTGTCTGGAGCGGTTCTGTTGGTTGTCCCTAACGTCATGGGAGTGATGTGTTGGTCACCTCCTTTAGACAAGGTTGGAAACAGTGTCCGAGGAATACACTTCTGCCAGGTAACGTTACTAGCTTTATTTCCAGGTGTTATAAATAATATCTCCCTATGTACAGGTTATGAATGTGTTATAAAGTCTGTATGTAGGTACCCTTCAATAGTGTTACCACATACATAATGTTTCTGCCTCTCGATGTTGTACCGGAGACTGAACTGTCTTTTTGACATGCTTTGGTTTTTCAGGAGCTGGTGTCTTCGTTTAACTTCCACAACTATGACAACCTGAGACACTTTGTCAAGAAGCAGGACCCTCGAAGACAGGACGGGGATGATAGGGTAAGGGCTTTTGTGACATAAGAGAGTTATAAGGTAAACATAACAACAATTTATCATATTTACTAAAACATAAAGTGAGGTTTAAGTTTGCTTTTGTTATGATGTGTCCTATGAATGGTTATGTAGCTGTGTCCTATGAATGGTTATGTAGCTGTGTGCCAGTGTCCCATCCAGTCTAAGTTGTGTTTATCTCTGCTATATCTGTAGAACAAGTCTGTGGTGAACTTGATGTTTGCGGCCTACAGTGGAGATGTGTCAGCCCTCAGAAGGTAAAATAACCATCATCTAGGAGGCTATATGTAGAGACCAACCTGGTTATTAAATTAATGCAAAGTAATTTTATTGTTTGTTTTACTACTCGTCACCTGCTGTAGATGGCACTCTCTCCTCGCGAGCAGTCCTTCACAGTAAACGTCTTGGTAATGAGGAATGTTATGTAGAATATCACTCGTCTCCTATCCTGTCCTCTCAGGTTTGCTCTGTCCTCGATGGACATGGAGCTGAAAGACTATGACTCTAGGACAGCTCTACACGTGGCTGCAGCAGAGGGTGAGCTACAATCCATTGGTGGCTCCTAGTTGGTGTTATGTCTTATAATGCATCATAGTGATGTTACAGCTAGTTGTTATGTCAGCTTCTAGCAGGTGTTATAATGCACTAGAAGTGTATCATAAGGCATTGCGTGTGTGTTACCCCTAAGATGCGTAGTGTTTTGTCCTCAGGTCATGTAGAAGTGGTACGGTTCCTAACAGACACCTGCAAAGTGAACCCCTTTGTGAAAGATAGGTACTGTAGCATTCATTCATCCACCCCTCTGTTCATTCATCCACCCCTCTGTTCATTCATCCACTCCTCCGTTCATTCATCCACCCCTCCGTTCATTCATCCACTCCTCCGTTCATTCATCCACCCCTCTGTTCATTCATCCACTCCTCTGTTCATTCATCCACCCCTCTGTTCATTCATCCACCCTCTGTTCATTCATCCACCCCTCCGTTCATTCATCCACCCCTCTGTCATTCATTCACTCCTCCAGTCATTCATCCACTCCTCTGTTCATTCATCCACCCCTCTGTTCATTCATCCACCCCTCTGTTCATTCATCCACTCCTCTGTTCATTCATCCACCCCTCTATTCATCCACTCCTCCGTTCATTCATCCACCCCTCCGTTCATTCATCCACCCCTCTGTTCATTCATCCACACCTCTGTTCATTCATCCACCCCTCTGTTCATTCATCCACTCCTCTATTCATTCATCCACTCCTCTGTTCATTCATCCACCCCTCTGTTCATTCATTCACTCCTCCATTCATTCATCCACCCCTCTGTTCATTCATCCACCCCTCTGTTCATTCATCCACCCCTCTATTCATTCATCCACTCCTCTGTTCATTCATCCACTCCTCTGTTCATTCATTCACTCCTCCATTCATTCATCCACCCCTCTGTTCATTCATCCACCCCTCTGTTCATTCATTCACTCCTCCATTCATTCATCCACCCCTCTGTTCATTCATCCACCCCTCTGTTCATTCATCCACTCCTCCATTCATTCATCCACCCCTCTGTTCATTCATCCACTCCTCTGTTCATTCATCCACCCATCTGTTCATACATTCACTCCTCCAGTCATTCATCCACTCCTCTGTTCATTCATCCACCCCTCCGTTCATTCATCCACCCCTCTGTTCATTCATTCACCCCTCTGTTCATTCATTCACCCCTCTGTTCATTCATCCACCCCTCTGTTCATTCATCCACTCCTCTGTTCATTCATCCACCCCTCTGTTCATTCATCCACCCCTCTGTTCATTCATCCACTCCTCTGTTCATTCATCCACCCCTCTTTTCTTCCACCCCTCCATTCATTCATCCACCTATATCAGTCTCTGTTGACTTAGCCTCCAACCTACAGTAACAACACCCCTTAGCTGCTCTGCTATCTGGACTCACTGTATATCCCCAGCCTCATGCCTTATTTCTCCATCTCATTCTGTCCTCTGTGGCTGTCGTTTTTACTCAAAAGGTTAGTGCGTGGAGTAACATCTGACATTGTTCTGACTCATCTTTACCACCTCCCTCCAGGTGGAGCAGTATTCCCCTGGACGATGCCCTGCAGTTTGGCCACGGTGCCGTGGTGAAGGTCTTACAGGAGTACCAGGTGGCTTGCCAGGAACAGGATAGACTACCAGTGGCTGATATCATACCCATCCCCCCTAAACTAGAGACTGTTGAAGGCATGGTGTGATCAGGGGGGCCGTTGGGATCAGGCTCTACCATTAGCAGTGCTGATCTACCATCAATTTTGGTGTAATGAAACAGATAATTATAGACATTGAGGACCTGATCCTAGATCAGCACTCCTACTTGATAAATCATTAGGTCCCAAACGGAAGAAAACGTACTGAAACATGGAGGGACTCCAAGTCCAATAACAAACACTCATTTTAGTTTTCAATTGCAAATGGTAGTGTCCGAAGTGGCACTCTATTTTATATAGGCCTTTAGTGCATTTGTTTTGGTTAGTAGTGTGTATGAGGAATAGGGATGCCATTAGGGACGCAACCCTCTACACGCTTAGAAAAAGGTATCTAGAACCTAAAAGGGTTCTTCGGATATCCCTATTGGAGAACCCTTTGAAGAACCCTTTTTGGTTCCAGGTAGAACTCTTTTGGGGTTCCATGTAGAACCCTTTCCACCGAGTGTTCTACATGGCACCCAAAAGGGTTCTACTTGGAACCAAACATTTTTAAACCTGGAACCAAAAAGAACCCTTTTGGAACCTTTTTTTCCCCTAAGAGTGTAGTGTTACTCCTTCCACCAGGACTTATCTCTCTGACGTCCCTGTGTGTGTCCCAATAATATGTACGTTCTCCTGAAGTGTACACTTGTTCACTACTTCCCACAAATCTAAAAGCATTGGATTGGTGGAGGCGTGGGCTAGTGGGTGTTTCCACCTTATTTCTTATACCAGTCATTGTTCTTCAAATCAGTGAAATGCACGCTTTGGGAGGAAGGAGAGATCTTTGGGACAGACTCCCTATCTTGTATGCAATATTTACTCCTCTCCTAGGCTGGATTTATATACAGGAGGACACCTGAGAGTGAGGCTGGATATGTACAGGAGACCTGTGAGTGAGGCTGGATATGTACAGGAGACCTGTGAGTGAGTGTTGGAGAAGTTCAACATCATGAGTGTTCAGTGTTCTATGACGAAAAATTTGTCGACATTCTATTTTTCCTGGCTAAAACTATGCCTATAACGAGACGAGGTGCCCTCGAAAATATAACTATGACAAAAGTTTTTCTTCGTTTGAGTTGATGCAAATGTAACGAGATTTGACGTGACGCTCCTTTTAATCTGTTTTGTCCAATCAGAAGCATGCATACCTTTGCAGAATATTTAATTAAATTCTCTTATTGGCTGATCACACCTGTCATGCGCCCGGGCTACTTGAGTTTATAGCCCTACCAGTCTTTCCAACACACACAGCTCCCAGGCGGTCGCTTCAATCGTCTCTTTTTTGAACTGATGCTCAGAGAACTTCTAAATTGTAACTAACCTCTATTCTGTTAAGGAACAATCATGTTCGATATTTTTTACTTTGATCACATCCGAAGCTATACGTTGCCATTTGCTGATTCATTAGTGTTGCCGCTCTCGCGGTACGCAAATAAAAGTCGCAGTTACTTTTTTTTCCCGATTGGAAATACTACTGCTATTTACTGAATATCAGCAATACAGCAATAATTCTGTCTTCGTTGGAAAGCTCTGATTCTCCCCCTTTTTCAATCGAGTCACTGTTATTTTAACCCCGTCAGGCGGTTATGATGGGTAGAAAACCACAGCTGTTAATTGGTTAACCTGTATCCAATCACGGCTATTGTTACTTCCACAATAGCAGTTTCCCAGCTACGTTATAGGAGGGTATACACACTATACTAGTAAGCCTAGTTGGACAAGGCTGAATATGCACACGATCAAAGTTAGGGAGAAGACTAAATATGAGTTATTTAGTGGAAAATGCATTGATTAAAATATGACTAAAACTCCGCTAAAATTATCCAGTTTTAGTCGACTGATAGTTTCTAAAAGGATGAAATGGCTCAAATTTGACAAAGACTAAAAGCTATTTTAGTCAAAACAAAAAAACGAAACAAAAAAAATAGCTGACAAAATGAACACTGCTGGTTACCAGTCTGTGTGCCATCAAGACATAACACGTTTGGCACGACCAGGAGTGGACATGATAGCACACACACATCTGGGACCAGGCTACATATAAAGAGGCGAGTTGCCTTGGTAGTGTATTTTTTTTAGCGAGGGGGCCTTTTTGCCAATTAACAACACACAGCTGGCCTGTCAAGAAACAGCTTTGTCGTTCTCGTCTGTGCACTTGGTGTTTACGTGTATGCTGCATCAGAGAGCGCCTTTGGCTTTGCGGTTTACCGGTGAAGATTAGCACGTTGTTGATACATGAGCTGAGGTTGTGCTACAAGGGCGCAACAGACAGACACTTCTAAGACCCAGTAATGATGAAGGAGTTCAGATATCATGGTGTCTGTTGTTTCAGTAATGATGAAGGGGTTCAGATATCATGGTGTCTGTTGTTTCAGTAATGATAAGAGGGGTTCAGATATCATGGTGTCTGTTGTTTCAGTAATGATGAAGGGGTTCAGATATCATGGTGTCTGTTGTTTCAGTAATGAGGAAGGGGTTCAGATATCATGGTGTCTGTTGTTTCAGTAATGAGGAAGGGGTTCAGATATCATGGTGTCTGTTGTTTCAGTAATGATGAAGTGGTTCAGATATCATGGTGTCTGTTGTTTCAGTAATGAGGAAGGGGTTCAGATATCATGGTGTCTGTTGTTTCAGTAATGAGGAAGGGGTTCAGATATCATGGTGTCTGTTGTTTCAGTAATGATGAAGGGGTTCAGATATCATGGTGTCTGTTGTTTCAGTAATGAGGAAGGGGTTCAGATATCATGGTGTCTGTTGTTTCAGTAATGATAAGAGGGGTTCAGATATCATGGTGTCTGTTGTTTCAGTAATGATGAAGGGGTTCAGATATCATGGTGTCTGTTGTTTCAGTAATGATAAGAGGGGTTCAGATATCATGGTGTCTGTTGTTTCAGTAATGATGAAGGGGTTCAGATATCATGGTGTCTGTTGTTTCAGTAATGATAAGAGGGGTTCAGATATCATGGTGTCTGTTGTTTCAGTAATGATGAAGGGGTTCAGATATCATGGTGTCTGTTGTTTCAGTAATGATAAGAGGGGTTCAGATATCATGGTGTCTGTTGTTTCAGTAATGATGAAGGGGTTCAGATATCATGGTGTCTGTTGTTTCAGTAATGATAAGAGGGGTTCAGATATCATGGTGTCTGTTGTTTCAGTAATGATAAGAGGGGTTCAGATATCATGGTGACTGTTGTTTCAGTAATGATAAGAAGGGTTCAGATATCATGATAATGAGGAAGGGGTTCAGATATCATGGTGTCTGTTGTTTCAGTAATGATAAGAGGGTGTCTATTGTTTCAGTAATGATGAAGGGGTTCAGATATCATGGTGTCTGTTGTTTCAGTAATGATAAGAGGGGTTCAGATATCATGGTGTCTGTTGTTTCAGTAATGATGAAGGGGTTCAGATATCATGGTGTCTGTTGTTTCAGTAATGATAAGAGGGGTTCAGATATCATGGTGTCTGTTGTTTCAGTAATGATGAAGGGGTTCAGATATCATGGTGTCTGTTGTTTCAGTAATGATAAATGATATCATGGTGTCTGTTGTTTCAGTAATGATGAAGGGGTTCAGATATCATGGTGTCTGTTGTTTCAGTAATGATGAAGGGTTCAGATATCATGGTGTCTGTTGTTTCAGTAATGATAAGAAGGGTTCAGATATCATGGTGTCTGTTGTTTCAGTAATGATGAAGGGGTTCAGATATCATGGTGTCTGTTTCAGTAATGATGAAGGGGTTCAGATATCATGGTGTCTGTTTCAGTAATGATGAAGGGGTTCAGATATCATGGTGTCTGTTTCAGTAATGATGAAGGGGTTCAGATATCATGGTGTCTGTTGTTTCAGTAATGATAAGAAGGGTTCAGATATCATGGTGTCTGTTGTTTCAGTAATGATGAAGGGGTTCAGATATCATGGTGTCTGTTGTTTCAGTAATGATAAGAGGGGTTCAGATATCATGGTGTCTGTTGTTTCAGTAATGATGAAGGGGTTCAGATATCATGGTGTCTGTTGTTTCAGTAATGATGAAGGGGTTCAGATATCATGGTGTCTGTTGTTTCAGTAATGATAAGAGGGGTTCAGATATCATGGTGTCTGTTGTTTCAGTAATGATGAAGGGGTTCAGATATCATGGTGTCTGTTGTTTCAGTAATGATAAGAGGGGTTCAGATATCATGGTGTCTGTTGTTTCAGTAATGATGAAGGGGTTCAGATATCATGGTGTCTGTTGTTTCAGTAATGATAAGAGGGGTTCAGATATCATGGTGTCTGTTGTTTCAGTAATGATAAGAGGGGTTCAGATATCATGGTGTCTGTTGTTTCAGTAATGATGAAGGGGTTCAGATATCATGGTGTCTGTTGTTTCAGTAATGATGAAGGGGTTCAGATATCATGGTGTCTGTTTCAGTAATGATGAAGGGGTTCAGATATCATGGTGACTGTAGTTTCAGCAACGATGGCGTTCAGATATGATGGGGACTGTTGTTTCAGTCATCATCGTGCTTCTACACCTGCATTGCTTGCTGTTTGGGGTTTTAGGCTGGGTTTCTGTACAGCACTTTGTGTAAGAAGGGCTATATAAATACATTTGATGTGATATCTTTGCCCTCATTGAGTACCTGGGGCTCAGTTCCAAAATCCAAAGTAACTTATAACTTATTAACATATAACTTAGAGTGAAGCAATGTTATTTGGGTATACATTCTAAGTGGTGTGCTAGTATGGACATTGGTGCGTAGCTGGGTTTTATTATATTCAGTTACTTAAATGGTAAAAGTATGTCACTTACTTTATTTACATTTATACTATTTGTGGTTCATTAGAGATCAACTGTTTGTCCATGGATGTTATACATGGACCAACAAATGTGGAATGTTGAAACCGAGATATGAGAGAAACGGTGACGTACAGCCACGTCTCTGACGTGAAACCGAGCACGTCTGCAAACATTGAATTGGACTTTGTCTAAATACTGTATTGCTCAAACGTAAATAAGAAAGTGTATTTCCTAATACCTGATTATTTTATTGGGGGTATTCTCTAGCAACACTGTGTGTGTGTTAACTTGTTCTTCACCTGAATTCATCACCATTTTTTTATGTCTTGGTTATTTAAAATGTATGCAATATGAAAGAGATTATCTATTAAACATTTTCATGTTTTCACCCCCATGGGTAATGTTATGGAATTATATATATATAAGGGGATTTCCTATGTAGGGAAAAATATAGTTGTTGACAATAAAATTTGTTTTCAATAGATCATTGCTCTCAGACTTTGTGTTTTGATACAGATGTCTATTTTCATTCCGGAAACAGTAGGACATTTAGCAGATGGAGATGTTGAAGTCTGAGGCCACGTGACCAGGCCAGTGACCAGGCCAGTGACCAGGCCACATAACCAGGCCAGTGACCAGGCCAGTGACCAGGCCAGTGACCAGGCCAGTGGCCAGGCCAGTGGCCAGGCCAGTGACCAGGCCAGTGACCAGGCCACGTGACCAGGCCACGTGACCAGGCCAGTGACCAGGCCAGTGACCAGGCCACGTGACCAGGCCAGTGACCAGGCCAGTGACCAGGCCATGTGACCAGGCCAGTGACCAGGCCACGTGACCAGGCCACGTGACCAGGCCAGTGACCAGGCCAGTGACCAGGCCAGTGACCAGGCCACGTGACCAGGCCACGTGACCAGGCCAGTGACCAGGCCAGTGACCAGGCCACGTGACCAGGCCACGTGACCAGGCCAGTGACCAGGCCAGTGACCAGGCCACGTGGCCAGGCCAGTGACCAGGCCAGTGACCAGGCCAAGTGACCAGGCCACGTGACCAGGCCAGTGACCAGGCCAGTGACCAGGCCAGTGACAAGGCCAGTGACCAGGCCAGTGACCAGGCCACGTGACCAGGCCACGTGACCAGGCCAGTGGCCAGGCCAGTGACCAGGCCAGTGACCAGGCCACGTGACCAGGCCAGTGACCAGGCCACGCCACCAGGCCAGTGACCAGCTCGGTTCACCATTGTCTTTTGTCTCATTGCCACATTTCCAAGTCTTGTCTTATTATGTTGGAACAAACATGAGAAAGCTGAAAATCGAAGTCCCTGCTGTGTATGATGGTTCTCAACCTCAATCCATGATCTCTAGAAGGAAAAGAACTACAGTTCGCTGTATAAGCGTTTATAGGCGCCAGTCGTTGGATTGTGACGTATTGAGCATTGTGTTTTAAGCTTACGAATCATACTGCATATTTTTGAATTCTACGAGTACTCATTTACATAATATTGGCACTTATCTGCTAAGGAAAGCAGTGTCCATGGGAGCTATGGTTCCTACCTGATCTACAGTATATATCATATACAGTGTGTCTCAGAAAGTATTCAGACCCCTTGACTTTTTCCACATTTTGTTTTGTTACAAACCTTATTCTGAAATGGATCAAATAGTTTTTTCCCCTCAGCAATCTACACCCAATACCCCATAATGACATCACAATGCCCCATAATGACATCATAATACCCCATAATGACATCATAATACCCATAATGACATCACAATACCCCATAATGACATCACAATACCCCATAATGACATCACAATGCCCCATAATGACATCATAATACCCCATAATGACAAAGTTAAACCATATTTTTTTTTGCAATTTTTCTTTTTAATCAAATAGAAATATAAAATGTATATAAGTATTTAGACCCTTTACTCAGTACTTTGTTGAAGCACCTTTGCCAGCGATTACGGCCTTAAGTCTCCTTGGGTATGATGCTATATAAGCTTGGCACACCTGTATTTGGGGAGTTTCTCCCATTCTTCTCTGCAGATCCTCTCAAGCTCTGTCAGGTTGGATGGGGAGCGTCGCTGCACAGCTTTTTTTCAGGTCTCTCCAGAGATGTTCGATCGGGTTCAAGTCCGTGCTCTGGCTGGGCCACTCAAGGACATTCACAGACTTCTCCCGAAGCCACTCCTGCGTTGTCTCTGCTGTGTGCTTAGGGTCCTTGTCCTGTTGGAAGGTATAAACCTTTGCCCCAGTCTGAGGTCCTGAGCGCTCTGGAGCAGGTTTTCATCAAGGATCTCTCTGTACTTTGCTCTGTTCATCTTTCCCTCGATCCTGACTAGTCTCCCATTCCCTGTCGCTGAAAAACATCCCCACAGCATGATGCTGCCACCTCCACGCTTCACAGTAGGGATGGTGCCAGGTTTCCTCCAGACGTGACGCTTGGCATTCAGGCCAAAGAGTTCAATCTTAGTTTCATCAGACCAGAGAATCTTGTTTCTCATGGTCTGAGAGTCTTTAGGTGGCTTTTGGCAAACTCCAAGTGGGATGTCATGTGCCTTTAACTGAGGAGTGGCTGTAGTCTGGCCACCCTACCATAAAGGTCTGATTGGTAGAGTGCTGCATAGATGGTTGTCCTTCTGGAAAGTTCTCCCATCTCCACAGAGGAATTCTGGAGCTCTATCAGAGTGACAATCGGCTTCTTGCTCACCTCCCTGACCAAGGCCCTTTTCCCTCGATTGCTCAGTTTGGCTGGGCGGACAGCTCTAGGAAGAGTCTTGGTGGTGCCAAACGTCTTCCATTTAAGAATGATGGAGGCCGCTGTGTTCTTGGGGACCTTCAATGCTGATGTACTGCTGACTGAGTTCTACTGCTGACTGAGATGCACTGCTGACTGAGGTCTACTGCTCTGTCCCTTCATACTGAGAGATATTGTGATCACCAACCACCACACACCATGTCTTCTGACTGCAAAAATACACACATTTATACCGAGCACCAAATTACATTTTATTTTCCTTTCACACCAGGTCTGTGGTCCTACCTCAACATTGACCCGTCCTCTCTTGATCAGAGTACCTGCGCAGGTTTGGTAGTAGGTGCTGTCAGACTTACTGTAGAGAGATCTGAGGAGAGACGATGTGTTGTGTGTCCTCAATTCATCCATGGCCAAAACAAGAGAGACCCAGGGATAGACTACCCTCTGGGCAAAAACTTGTTGAATCAACGTTGTTCCAGCCACTTTAATAATGGGAATTGATGGGAATTGATGTCAAATATATCACTAGCCACTTTAAACAATGCTACCTAATATAATGTTTACATACCCTACATTATTCATCTCATATGTATATGTATATACTGTACTCTATATCATCTACTGCATCTTTATGTAATACATGTATCACTAGCCACTTTAACTATGCCACTTTGTTTACATACTCATCTCATATGTATATACTGCACTCAATACCATCTACTGTATCTTGCCTATGCTGCTCTGTACCATCACTCACTCATATATCTTTATGTACATATTCTTTATCCCCTTACACTTGTGTGTATAAGGTAGTAGTTTTGGAATTGTTAGCTAGATTACTTGTTGGTTATTACTGCATTGTCAGAACTAGAAGCACAAGCATTTCGCTACACTCGCACTAACATCTGCTAACCATGTGTATGTGACAAATAAAATTTGATTTGATTTGTGACGTGGAATCTACGTGGAAAATAAATTGTTGTTTTGAGGGTTAAGTTCTTTTCAGCCACAGAATTATGTCATCATGGTAACCAAATGTAAACATAGACAAACCTTGTTTGAAATATTTTGAATTTATACACTATCAGCGGGGGGGGTACATTATCCATTTCCAATTATTTGTTGACAAACCGGTACCCATAGGTTGCCACTCAGAAGGAGAAAAAAACTGTAAGAATTACAGAATTTAATAATAAATAATATATTCAGTATAAACAGGAAAACAAAACAAGATGAAGTGTGCCTCCACCCCAGCCTCCCATCCCATTCCCCCAAACCCACCCAGCCAACATTTCTCCACCCCAACCTCCCATCCCATTCCCCCAACCCCACCCAGCCAACATGTCTCCACCCCAACCTCCCATCCCATTCCCCCAACCCCACCCAGCCAACATGTCTCCACCCCAACCTCCCATCCCATTCCCCCAACCCCACCCAGCCAACATGTCTCCACCCCCAACCCCACCCAGCCAACATGTCTCCACCCCAACCTCCCAACCCCACCCAGTCAACATGTCTCCACCCCCAACCCCACCCAGAGAAACATGTCTCCACCCTCAACCCCACCCAGCAAACATGTCTCCACCCCCAACCCCACCCAGCAAACATGTCTCCACCCCAACCCCACCCAGCCAACATGTCTCCACCCCAACCTCCCAACCCCACCCAGCCAACATGTCTCCACCCCCAACCCCACCCAGAGAAACATGTCTCCACCCTCAACCCCACCCAGCAAACATGTCTCCACCCCCAACCCCACCCAGCCAACATGTCTCCACCCCAACCTCCCATCCCATTTCCCCAACCCCACCCAGCCAACATGTCTCCACCCCAACCTCCCATCCCATTCCCCCAACCCCACCCAGCCAACATGTCTCCACCCCAACCTCCCATCCCATTCCCCCAACCCCACCCAGCCAACATGTCTCCACCCCAACCTCCCATCCCATTCCCCCAACCCCACCCAGCAAACATGTCTCCACCCCCAATCCCACCCAGCCAACATGTCTCCACCCCCAACCCCACCCAGCCAACATGTCTCCACCCCAACCTCCCAACCCCACCCAGCCAACATGTCTCCACCCCCAACCCCACCCAGCCAACATGTCTCCACCCCAACCTCCCATCCCATTCCCCCAACACCACCCAGCCAACATGTCTCCACCCCAACCTCCCATCCCATTCCCCCAACCCCACCCAGCCAACATGTCTCCACCCCCACCCAGCCAAATTGTCTCCAACCCCACCCAGCCAACATGTCTCCACCCCCACCCAGCCAACATGTCTCCAACCCCACCCAGCCAACATGTCTCCACCCCAACCTCCCATCCCATTCCCCCAATCCCACCCAGCCAACATGTCTCCACCCCAACCTCCTATCCCATTCCCCCAACCCCACCCAGCCAACATGTCTCCACCCCCACCCAGCCAACATGTCTCCAACCCCACCCAGCCAACATGTCTCTACCCCCAACCCCCCTATTCCTGGAAACCATGTTTTCCACCCCTTCCCATCCTTCTAACAACTAGGGTTGCTCGTCAGTAGAGCAGTTAATTTAAAACACAGATTCAACCACAAAGACCAGGAAGGTATTCCAGTGCTTCGCAAAGGGCACCTATTGCTAGATTGGTAAAAAAATAAAAATAAAAAGCAGACATAGAATATCCCTTTGAATATGTTGAAGTTATTAATTACAATTTGGAAGGTGTGTCAATACACCCAGTCACAACAAAGATACAGACGTTCAGTTGTCAGAGAGGAACATGATTTCATCATGAGGCCAATTGTGACTTTAAAACAGTTACAGAGTTTACTGGCTGTGATAGAAAACTAAGGATGGATCAACAACATTGTAGTTGGATGGTTCTGTACTTGGGTTTCCCAGCATAGCTGACCTAAGTTGTAAGTATTGAACAAAATATTTGCCTGGTAATGTATATGTGTCTTTCAAATCTTGGTATGTTCGCAAACCATTACTGTCCATGTTATCGATAAGGATTCCGCATTTGGACCATTAGGGTTTAGGGTTAATGCAAAAGGCCGCCCTCCGGATCGCAAGGAACTATTGTGAAATATTTGATTATGGGCATGCCATTTTGATTCCCAGTTACATTGTTTTTCAATTTTGCGCCAAATAGAAATTGTGTCCGCAATAATAGAACCAAAGTGTAGTTTTCGTGGTGTATCAGTGAAGACGACTTATTCCAGGGCAATAGGAGACACCATATTTTCCTCTGTACTCAGCCAGAGGGCAGAAGAATCATGTCTAAATCTATTTAACATGGGACAAAATGCTACTGTCTGGAAATACAATTTTAAGTTTGTTACGGACACTCCTACGTCTTTCCCTCTTTGCAAGTTTGTTAATTTGATCCAGGCTCACTTACAATGCCATATACATTTTGAAACCACACTATGGATTTTAGCCCAATAGCCAGAAAGGGGAGACAAGGGAAGCATTGAACTACAGAAATTCAGCCGTGTCAATATAGTCATTTTGACAATAGATATTTGGACGCTTAAAGTAACTGTGGTTTTAGTCCATCTACTCAGGTCGAATTTAATCTGTTAAAGTTTCTGTCAATGGTTTTATCTAAGGAAGGAAATATAGCTATTGCCAAATATTTAAAATGTGAAAGAAAAGTAGAGATGAGAAGTAGAGATGGAGTCCTCCTTCTTAAGCGGCAGTAGGGTAGATTTGGTTAGATTTATTTTATCACTTGAGATATACACAGCATTTACAAAACATTAAGAACACCTGCTCGTTCCATGACACTGACCAGTACAACTCAATATTAGGAAGGTGTTCTTAATGTTTTAGACACTCAGTGTGGAGATTATCTTGTCTGTGATCTTCAGAGCTTTTGGGAGGGATTCAAATACATTGTCTAGATAAACTAAGATATCGTTGGCGTACAAATCACATTATTGTGGGAGCACCTCCTCTAGGAGTATGAATGAGGCTGTTTGAGAAGGTTTGAATCCCAAGCAACCTGCCAACACATAGTTTGAAGTACAATAGACCAATATAGCTACTGTAGTAGGTCACAGCTGTGTGCTGGAAAACCTTGATAGAGCACAGGTGCAGTAGGAATTGGGGTGCTGGAAAACCTTGGTAGAGCATGGGTGCAGTAGGAATTGGGGTGCTGGAAAACCTTGGTAGAGCATGGGTGCAGTAGGAATTGGGGTGCTGGAAAACCTTGGTAGAGCATGGGTGCAGTAGGAATTGGGGTGCTGGAAAACCTTGGTAGAGCATGGGTGCAGTAGGAATTGGGGTGCTGGAAAACCTTGGTAGAGCATGGGTGCAGTAGGAATTGGGGTGCTGGAAAACCTTGGTAGAGCATGGGTGCAGTAGGAATTGGGGTGCTGGAAAACCTTGATAGAGCATGGGTGCAGTAGGAATTGGGGTGCTGGAAAACCTTGGTAGAGCATGGGTACAGTAGGAATTGGGGTGCTGGAAAACCTTGGTAGAGCATGGGTGCAGTAGGAATTGGGGTGCTGGAAAACCTTGGTAGAGCATGGGTGCAGTAGGAATTGGGGTGCTGGAAAACCTTGGTAGAGCATGGGTGCAGTAGGAATTGGGGTGCTGGAAAACCTTGGTAGAGCATGGGTGCAGTAGGAATTGGGGTGCTGGAAAACCTTGGTAGAGCATGGGTGCAGTAGGAATTGGGGTGCTGGAAAACCTTGGTAGAGCATGGGTGCAGTAGGAATTGGGGTGCTGGAAAACCTTGATAGAGCATGGGTGCAGTAGGAATTGGGGTGCTGGAAAACCTTGGTAGAGCATGGGTACAGTAGGAATTGGGGTGCTGGAAAACCTTGGTAGAGCATGGGTGCAGTAGGAATTGGGGTGCTGGAAAACCTTGGTAGAGCATGGGTGCAGTAGGAATTGGGGTGCTGGAAAACCTTGGTAGAGCATGGGTGCAGTAGGAATTGGGGTGCTGGAAAACCTTGGTAGAGCATGGGTGCAGTAGGAATTGGGGTGCTGGAAAACCTTGGTAGAGCATGGGTGCAGTAGGAATTGGGGTGCTCATCTTTTTGGGCTTCAGACCAATGCATACTTCTCACTTAAAACATAGTTTTTTGTGTGTTTAATAAGTATACAGTCCCATATGTTCCAAACCAAAGATATGAACATTCTTGTCTATCAAAAGCTTTTTCTGCGTCAAGAGATAAAACTGCCCAAGGAGCTTGGGGTTTCTGATGAAGCATTTTGGTTCTTATAGTAATTCACCCGATTCAGATTCAATAGTTGCTATATCCACTAATTGATCATTACTGCAAAGCTTGTCAGTCATCTTCTTTACTTGTTATTTATTTAGCCCAGATGTATTGATTTAGCCCAGATGTATTGATTTAGCCCAGATGTATTGATTTAGCCCAGATGTATTGATTTAGCCCAGATGTATTGATTTAGCCCAGATGCTGTTACGGTTTTCTTCTGGTGAAAGAGAGGAGGACCAAAATGCAGCGTGGTTATCTTTATACATCTTTAATGAAAGATGAAAAATACAAACAATCTACAAAACAAGAAACGTGAAAAACCGAACCAGTCCTATCTGGTGCAACAAACACAGAGACAGGAACAATCACCCACAAGAGACCTAGAGAATATGGCTGCCTAAATATGGTTCCCAATCAGAGACAACGATAACCACCTGCCTCTGATTGAGAACCACTCCAGGCAACCATAGACTTACCTAGAATACTTAACTAAACACAATCCCATAAACTACAAAACCCCTAGACAAAACAAACCACATAAATCACCCAAGTCACACCCTGGCCTAACCAAAATAATAAAGAGAACACAGAATACTAAGACCAGGGCGTGACAGTACCCTCCCCTGGCGGCTCTGGCTGCTCCATGCTGACTGGCGGCTCTGGCTGCTCCATGCTGACTGGCGGCTCTGGCGGCTCATGACAGACGGGAGACTCTGGCGGCTCATGACAGACAGGAGACTCTGGCGGATCATGACAGACGGGAGACTCTGGCGGCTCATGACAGACGGGAGATTCTGGCGGCTCATGACAAACGGGAGACTGGCGGCTCATGACAGATGGAAGGCTCTGGCGGCTCATGACAGACGGGAGACTCTGGCGGCTCATGATAGACGGGAGACTCTGGCGGCTCATGACAGACGGGAGACTCTGGCGGCTCATGACAGATGGGAGACTCTGGCGGCTCATGACAGGCGGGAGACTCCGGCAGCGCAGGAGAGGAGGAAGGCTCTGGCAGCGCTGAACTAAACACAATCCCATAAACTACAAAACCCCTAGACAAAACAAACCACATAAATCACCCATGTCACACCCTGGCCTAACCAAAATAATAAAGAGAACACAGAATACTAAGATCAGGGCGTGACAGATGCAGTTGCATTGTTTTTAATAAAACCTTCAAATGGCCTCCTTTAATATCCGAGGATCATCGAATGAATTTTTGTTAATCATTATGAATCAATTCGATTCCGTTTCAAATTGTTCACAGAAGGTAGGACTTGTTAGTACAGAACATTAAAAGCGCCATCTTGTGGCTCTTTCAGGAGATTCTGACATTTGTATCTGGCAATAATAAGCATGATCAGTGCTAATCCTGTTTTTATGAGGATATTTTCACACTATGTGATCAAAATAACATTCTGAAATTGTGAAAAGTATGATAATGCCCTTTTTGTGTAAGAGCTGTTTGGAAAAAATTAATGACATTTCATCCTGTTCAGGTGGGATATAACTATTGGCCCACATTATGACTTACACGTGGGATCTGATTTTAATAGACCAATGACTTTTGATCTGGGTAAAGGGGTGGACGCTAGACCATCCTATCAGCCAATCAGTGCTGTGTATGTAAATATCTTCACATTTGATATCTTTCAAGGATTTTATGTAATCTGTCACAAGACATCTTGTAGCTCTTTTTGGGTACTTCAGATTATCACAGGTGTCTGTAATGATCTCCGGCCCTCTTCTGTGTGACCTTATCACATGTAAAATATATGAAATAATTAAATGTAATTATTTATTTATATTAAAATGTAATGACAAAAAAAATACGTATTTTCACTTTTCATTTAGCACCTAGAATTCACCTGACGTCTACGTCTGGAAAATATGTCTAAAGGACTTATTTTCAATCTAATTTTGCATGACTGGGGTTATATTCACACTTCTTTAATTGAGTTGTACATTTCTTTATTTTGTTCCTTTTGGGAGACGTGTCTTGACGATATGTACCAGTACCTTCATGTAAACTAGAATATTAATAGACCTCAGTGAAATGATCCAATCTCCATGTTATTACCTACCAGGAGTTGGGTCTGGCCACCTCACCACCCACAACTCTCTCTCTCTCTCTCTCTCTCTCTCTCTCCTCAGCTCCATCTTCTAGGTATCTGGTCTGGGGCTCCTCTGCAAGCACGAGACACACATAACAGACAAGAGGTAAGGCCTTTACGACATCACTAATGCGAGTGAGTGAATGAGTGATACACTATACAGTTCCCTTTAAATGTCCTACCCTCCTTGAGAATTTGATCACTTGAAATGATTGACTATTTCTGACCTGGAAGAAAAAAATCTTAACGAAAACCTTTGTTTGTCTCAGAGTAAATAACATACAGAGAACAGAATTTACGGAGCTCTGTGAGAACCATCAATAAGGGTATCTTGTCTGTAGAGTGACAGGGCCTTCTGTGACGGGGGCAGGAAGATAGTTCTCACATTTATACTGTAGGAGTATGGGAATAGGCATTCTCTGTCCACAATGTTACCTTACTTCATAGAGTGCACATCTTTGGCGCCCTGGTCAATAATATTGCACCACATGGGGAAAAGGGTGTAATTCGGGACACACCCAGTACTGTGTTCTGTGCACACCATAATTAGAACACCTTTGGTATACTGTCTATACAGTTACAACAGCTATGGAATACTGTCTGTACAGCTATGATATACTGTCTGTACAGTTACAACAGCTATGGTATACTGTCTGTACAGCTATGGTATACTGTCTGTACAGTTACAACAGCTATGGAATACTGTCTGTACAGCTATGGTATACTGTCTTGTAGAACAGCTATGATATACTGTCTGTACAGTTACAACAGCTATGGAATACTGTCTGTACAGCTATGGTATACTGTCTGTACAGTTACAACAGCTATGGTATACTGTCTGTACAGCTATGGTATACTGTCTTGTAGAACAGCTAGGGTATACAGTCTGTACAGTTACTACAGCTATGATATACTGTCTGTACAGTTACTACAGCTATGGTATACTGTCTGTACAGTTACAACAGCTATGGTATACTGTCTGTACAGCTATGGTATACTGTGTGTACAGTCAGAACAGCTAGGGTATACTGTCTGTACACTCAGAACAGCTATGGTATACTGTATTTGGTAGCATTGCCTTTAAATTGTTTAACTTGGGTCAAACGTTTCAGGTAGCATTCCACAAGCTTCACACAATAAGTTGGGTGAATTGTGGCCCATTCCTCCTGACAGAGCTGGTGTAACTGAGTCAGGTTTGTATTTTTTCAGTTCTGCCGACAAATATTCTATAGGATTGAGGTCAGGGCTTTGTGATGGCCACTCCAATACCTCGACTTTGTTGTCCTTAAGCCATTTTGCCACAACTTTGGAAGTCTGCTTCGGGGCATTGTCCATTTGGAAGACACATTTGCAATCAATCTTTAACTTCCTGACTGATGTCTTGAGATGTTGCTTTAATATATCCTCATCATTTTCCTACTTCATGATGCCATCTATTTTGTGAGGGGCACCAGTCGCTCCTGCAGCAAATCACCCCCACAACATGATACTGCCACCCTTGTGCTTCACAGTTGGGATGGTTTTCTTCGGCTTGCAAGCCTCCCCCTTTTTCCTCCAAACATAATGATGGTCATTATGGCCAAACAGTTCTATTTTTGTTTCATCAGACCAGAGGACATTTCTCCAAAAAGTCCGATCTTTGTCCCCATGTGCAGGTGCAAACTGTAGTCTGGCTTTTTTGGGGCGGTTATGGAGCAGTGGCTTCTTCCTTGCTGAGCGGCCTTTCAGGTTATGTTGATATAGGACTCGTTTTACTGTGGATATAGATACTTTTATACCTGTTTCTTCCAGCATCTTCACCTTCCTTTGCTGTTGTTCTGGGATTGATTTGCACTTTTCGCACCAAAGTACGTTCATCTCTAGGAGACAGAACCTGTCTTCTTCCTGAGCGGTATGACGGCTGCGTGGTCCCATGGTGTTTATACTTGCGTACCATTGTTTGTACAGATGAACATGGTACCTTCAGGCATTTTGAAATTGCTCCCAAGGATGAACCAGACTTGTGGAGGTCTACCATTTATTTTCTGAGGTCTTGGCTGATTTCTTTTGATTTTCCCATGATGTGAAGCAAAGAGGCGCTGAGTTTGAAGGTAAGCCTTGAAATACTTCCACAGGTACACCTCCAATTGACTCAAATGATGGCAGTTAGCCTTCAGAAGCTTCTAAAGCCATATCCATCATTTTCTGGAATTTACGAAGCTGTTTAACGGCACAGTCCACTTAGTGTATGTAAACTTCTGACCCACTGGAATTGTGATACAGTGAATTAATCCATCTGTAAACAATTGTTGGAAAAATGACTTGTGTCATGCACACAGAAGATGTCCTAACCAACTTGCCAAAACTATAGTTTGTTAACAAGACGTTTGTGGAGTGTTTGAAAAACAAGTTTTAATGACTCCAACCTAAGTGTTTGTAAACTTCAACTGTATAAGCAAGACAGTGGATAAAGAGCCACTTTCTGTCAAAATGCATTAATTACAAGCAGTTATACAATGGAGATTGTGATTGCCATGTGATTCATTACTATGGATACAGATGGTGTAAAAAACAGCCCTTAGCTGTGTGTTTATTCACAATATACCATGTCCTCTGTCATTCATTATTATTGGTTAAGCTCTGTTTATTCACAATATACCATGTCCTCCGTCATACATTATTATTGGTTAAGCTCTGTTTATTCACAATATACCATGTCCTCCGTCATACATTATTATTGGTTAAGCTCTGTTTAGTCACAATATACCATGTCCTCCGTCATACATTATTATTGGTTAAGCTCTGTTTAGTCACAATATACCATGTCCTCCGTCATACATTATTATTGGTTAAGCTCTGTTTAGTCACAATATACCATGTCCTCTGTCATTCATTATTATTGGTTAAGCTCTGTTTAGTCACAATATACCATGTCCTCCGTCATACATTATTATTGGTTAAGCTCTGTTTAGTCACAATATACCATGTCCTCCGTCATACATTATTATTGGTTAAGCTCTGTTTAGTCACAATATACCATGTCCTCCGTCATACATTATTATTGGTTAAGCTCTGTTTAGTCACAATATACCATGTCCTCCGTCATTCATTATTATTGGTTAAGCTCTGTTTAGTCACAATATACCATGTCCTCCGTCATACATTATTATTGGTTAAGCTCTGTTTAGTCACAATATACCATGTCCTCCGTCATTCATTATTATTGGTTAAGCTCTGTTTAGTCACAATATACCATGTCCTCTGTCATTCATTATTATTGGTTAAGCTCTGTTTAGTCACAATATACCATGTCCTCCGTCATACATTATTATTGGTTAAGCTCTGTTTAGTCACAATATACCATGTCCTCCGTCATACATTATTATTGGTTAAGCTCTGTTTAGTCACAATATACCATGTCCTCCGTCATTCATTATTATTGGTTAAGCTCTGTTTAGTCACAATATACCATGTCCTCTGTCATTCATTATTATTGGTTAAGCTCTGTTTAGTCACAATATACCATGTCCTCTGTCATTCATTATTATTGGTTAAGCTCTGTTTTTACCTGATGTGTGTATTGAGTGAAGTCCTCCTTCAGTCGTCTAGATAGCTGAGTTGGGCGGGGCTGTTACGTACCATCAATGGTGTGGGCTAAGTTCCCATTTCAACTAAATATGCCTTGAGTATATGTGTTATGAGTGAGTAATTGTCAGCCATTTTGGTATTATTGCGGTTATAAGCTACTTCTTCGTAGGCAAGATACAATATTGAGGTGTGTTTTGTTGATGTAAGTTTATTGATGCTTTCTTAGGCTGAACAGTCGGCCTACTCATGGAATTATGATCTATATGGGAGCGCATTCATGTTCAAGTGCTTAGCGACTGTGCATGAGTGCAGTGCTTAGCGACTGTGCATGAGTGCAGTGCTTAGCGACTGTGCATGAGTGCAGTGCTTAGCGATTGTGCATGAGTGCAGTGCTTAGTGACTGTGCATGAGTGCAGTGCTTAGCGACTGTGCATGAGTACAGTGCTTAGCGATTGTGCATGAGTGCAGTGCTTAGCGATTGTGCATGAGTGCAGTGCTTAGCGATTGTGCATGAGTGCAGTGCTTAGCGATGGTGCATGAGTACAGTGCTTAGCGATTGTGCATGAGTGCAGTGGTTAGCGATTGTGCATGAGTGCAAGAATACTGTTTTCTGAACTTGTGTCATACAGTAGGTACAACGGATTCAACCGGTTCAGTCAGTAACTCATTTTCAGACAGCATCCCAGGTTAGACCAGTTTGATGTACTGCCAAATTCTCTAAAACGACATTGGAGGTGGCTTATGGTAGAGAGATTCACCATAGCTCTGGTGAACATTCCTGCAGTCAGTATGCCAAATTGCACACTCCCTCAAAACTTGAGACATCTGTGGCATTGTGTTGTGTGACAAAACTGCACATTTTAGTGTGGCTTTTTATTGCCCCCAGCACAAGGTGCACCTGTGTAATGATCATGCTGTTTAATCAGCTTCTTGATATGCCACACCTGTCAGTTAGATGGATTATCTTGGCAAAGAAGAAATGCTCACTAACAGAGATGTAAACAAATTTGTGCTCAAACATTTTGAGAATAATCTTTTTGTGCATATGGAACATTTCTGGGATCTTTTATTTCAGCTCATGAAACATGGGACAAACACTTTAACGTTCACAAACACTTTCCGTTTATATTGTTTGATCTGTATATTAATATTGTGTGAGGGAATTGACAGAACCAGACAGCCTTGGGCCAAACATGGGGATGTCTGTCTAATGGACTTAGAGGATCTAGAAGGCATTTCTGGATGGTCAGCACAAGTGTACACTGAGTGTACAAAATATTAAGAACACTTTCCTAATATGGAGTTTGCACCTCTCCTCTTCAGAACAGCCTCCATTCGTCGGGGCATGGACTCTACAAGGTGTCGACTGCGCTCCACAGAGATGCTGGCCCATGTTGACTTCAATGCTTCCAACAGTTTTGTCATGTTTGCTTGATGTCCGTTTGGGTGGTGGACCATTCTTGATACACACAGGAAACTGTTGAGTGTGAAAAATCTCAAAAGTGTTGCAGTTCTTGACACAAACCAGTGTCCCTGGTACCTACTACCATACCCTGTTCAAACTACAGGAACAAGATCATCCACATGTATTGATCCCATTTTTACTAATACTGTAGAACTTTGTTCTAAAGCTGTATCTGAACCCATTGGATGCAGTGATCACAATATAGTGGCTATATCCAGGAAAGCCAGAGTTCCAACAGCTGGTGCCTAAAATAGTGTATAAGAGATCATACAAAAGATTTAGCTGTGACTCTTATGTGGATGATGTTAAAAATATTTGTTTGTCTGATGTGATTAATGAGGCGCATCCAGACGCTGCACTTGATACATTTATGAAACTGATTCTTCCAATTATAGATAAACACACACCTGTTAAAGAATCAGACAGTTAGAACTGTTAAGGCTCCATGGATTGATGAGGAATTGAAAAACGGTATGGCTGAAAGAGATGGGGCAAAAGGAGTGGCTAATAAGTCTGGCTGCACATCTGACTGTCTGACTTACTGCAAATTGAGAAATGATGTGAATAAACTGAACAAAAAGAAGAAGAAACTGTATTATGAAGCCAAGATCAATGATATAAAGAATGATATAAAAAACTTTGGAGTACTTTAAGTGAAATTATGGTCAGAAAGACAAATTCAAAATCTTTCATCGAATCAGATGGCTTATTCATCACAATGGGGGAGTGATGAACGAGGTGTGGGAGCGGTGAAAAATGATTAACGATCAATAATGACAAACCTCCTGGCATTGACAACTTAGATGGAAAGCTACTGAGGATGGTAGCTGACTCTATAGCCACTCCTATCTGTCATAATTTTAATCTGAGCCTAGTGGAAAGTCTTTGTCCTCAGGCCTGGAGGGAAGCCAAATTCCGCTACCCAAGAGTGGTGGAGGGAGAGTTGTAAAGCGGACTTTACTGGTTCTAACAGCAGACCCATAAGCTTGCTGCCAGCTCTTCGCAAACTTTTGGAAAAATTGTGTTTGACCAAGTACATGTACAATGTTATTTCTCTGTAAACAAATTGCCAGCAGACTTTCAGCATGCTTATATAGAAGGGCACTCAACTGACACAAATGACTGATGATTGGTTGAAAGAAATTGATAATAAGAAGATTGTGGGAGCTGTACTGTTAAATTTCAGTGCAGCCTTTGATATTATTGACCATAACCTGTTGTTGAAAAAACTTAAGTGCTATGGCTTTTCAACCGCTGCCATATTGTGGCTTCAGAGCTATCTATCTAACAGAACTCAAAGGGTTTTCTTTAATGGAAGCGTCTCTAATGTCAAACATGTAAAGTGTGGTGTACCGCAGGGCAGCTCTCCAGGCCCTCTACTCTTTTCTATTTTTACCAATGACCTTCCACTGGCATTAAACAAAGCATATATTTCCATGTATGCTGATGATTCAACCATATACGCATCAGCAACCACAGCTAATGAAGTCACTGAAACCCTTAACAAAGAGTTGCAGTCTGATTTAGAATGGGTGGCCAGTAATAAACTGGTCCTGAACATCTCTAAAACTAAGAGCATTGTATTTGGTACAAATCATTCCTTAAGTGCTAGACCTCAGCTGAATCTGGTAATGAATGGTGTAGCTGATGAACAAGTTGAGGAGACTAAATTACTTGGCGTTACCTTAGATTGTAAACTGTCATGGTCAAAACATATAGATTCAATGGTTGTAAAGATGGGGAGAGGTCTGTCTGTAATAAAGAGATGCTCTGCTTTTTTGACACAGCACTCCACTTTTGCAGGCCCTAGTTTTGTCTTATCTTGATTATTGTCCAGTCGTGTGGTCCAGTGCTGCAAGGAAAGACCTAGTTAAGCTGCAGCAGGCCCAGAACAGAGCGACACGTTTTGCTCTTAATTGTAATTAGAGGACTGATATAAATTCTATGCATGCCAGTCTCTCTTGGCTAAGAGTTGAGGAGAGACTGACTGCATCACGGCTTCTTTTTATAAGAAACATTAATTAGTTTGCATAGTCAACTTACACACAGCTCTGACACACACACTTACCACATCAGACATGCCACCAGGGGTCTTTTCACAGTCCCCAAATCCAGAACGAATTCAAGAAAACGTACAGTATTACATAGAGCCCTTATTGCATCGAACTCCCTTCCATCTCATATTGCTTAAATAAACAGCAAACCTGGTTTCAAAAAACAGATAAAGCAACCCCTCGTGGCACAACGCCTCTCCCCTATTTGACCTAGATAGTTTGTGTGTATGCATTGATATGTAGGCTACGTGTGCCTTTAAAAAATGTATGTAGTTCTGTCCTTGAGCTGTTCTTGTCTAATGATGTTCTGTATTATGTTGTTGTTGTTTCATGTGGACCCCAGGAAGAGTAGCTACTGCTTTTGCAACAGCTAATGAGGATCCTAATAAAATAAACAATACCAAATACATCTCATTCTCAAACAAAGTTGGCGTAGTCACAAAATACCCCGTTAAAATTACACTCATAACGCACACAATTCTGTGAAATAAATAACGACAGGGTGGATTTGACATGAACAGTAAAAAGTAAACATGACAGAAGGTCAAAGTCAATGAAGTTTATTGAACTTTTAGAGCAGAACGTTGGTGTAGTTGAGCAGGGTCAGGGATGAATCTGGGTTCTGTCTCTCGAAGACCATTTTCCCTTTCAACCTATGATCTGTACAGGAAAGGAGACCAATTAAAATAGACTCAGACATTTGCCCCCCAAATAATCAATATTGTGACAGAGACTGCGACACAAATTGAACAAAATAAAATATACAAAACAATGTGTCATCCATCTTGGGTATGTCATCTAATATAACATTAATGCCATAGACAAGCTTGGAGATAAGTAAAGTCATGTTCTTCTCCTGTCTCTAGCTCAACAGGACGTACCCCGTTCATCCAGCTGATGTAGGCAGACACACGGGTGAAGACGGTGGGCTTGCGGGTGGCGTTGCAGCCAGAAGAGGAAACGAAGCTGGTCACACCGTGGACATAGTACTGACTGTTGACTTGGCAGTTCAGGGGGCCGCCAGAGTCTCCCTACAATGATGGAGAGAGAGAGAGACAGAGAGAGAGACAGGGACAGAGAGAGAGAGAGAGACAGAGACAGAGAGAGAGACAGAGAGAGAGAAAGAGAGAGAGAGAAAGAGAGAGAGAGAGAGACAGAGAGAGAGAGAGAGAGACAGAGAGAGACAGCAAGAGAGAGACAGAGAGACAGAGAGAGAGAGACAGAGAGAGACAGAGAGAGATAGAGAGAGAGAGAGAGCTTCCTCAGGACTGAGTTACCAATTTGTTATTCTTACCCATATTATTGTATAACATAAAGAGTCACTGGTTATTTTTATTTTCTAAACATGTAGCTAAACTATGATATAATTCCAATGATAAACAAATATAAAGTGAATCAAGCATATCCAGTAAAACCAAGACAAATCGTGTTACACCTCTTTGTGTAAGTTTTTACAGTTTTAGAAGGACATACGCAGAGTCATGGGTTCAAATCCCAAACCGATCGGTCTTCCCCCCCTCCCCCTCCATTACACTGGTCCTACCTGGCAACCAGAGTTGGCTCCGCCCCCGGCACAGACCATGGTGGTCTTGACGGAAGATCCCCACCAGCTAGAGCTGGAGCAGGTCTGGTGGTCAACGCTGGGCAGCCAAGCCTGCTTCAGGCTGTTGGACAGAGAACCGCCGGCTACAGGGAAGACAAGGGGACACGTTAGAGGAGATAACAGAACCACCGGCTACAGGAAAGACAAAGGGGACACGTTAGAGGAGATAACAGAACCGCCGGCTACAGGGAAGACAAAGGGGACACGTTAGAGGAGATAACAGAACCGCCGGCTACAGGGAAGACAAAGGGGACACGTTAGAGGAGATAACAGAACCGCCGGCTACAGGGAAGACAAGGGGACACGTTAGAGGAGATAACAGAACCGCCGGCTACAGGGAAGACAAGGGGACACGTTAGAGGAGATAACAGAACCGCCGGCTACAGGGAAGACAAGGGGACACGTTAGAGGAGATAACAGAACCGCCGGCTACAGGGAAGACAAGGGGACACGTTAGAGGAGATAACAGAACCGCCGGCTACAGGGAAGACAAGGGGACACGTTAGAGGAGATAACAGAACCTCCGGCTACAGGGAAGACAAGGGGACACGTTAGAGGAGATAACAGAACCGCCGGCTACAGGGAAGACAAAGGGACACGTTAGAGGAGATAACAGAACCGCCGGCTACAGGGAAGACAAGGGGACACGTTAGAGGAGATAACAGAACCGCCGGCTACAGGGAAGACAAAGGGACACGTTAGAGGAGATAACAGAACCGCTGGCTACAGGGAAGACAAGGGGACACGTTAGAGGAGATAACAGAACCACCGGCTACAGGGAAGACAAGGGGACACGTTAGAGGAGATAACAGAACCACCGGCTACAGGGAAGACAAGGGGACACGTTAGAGGAGATAACAGAACCACCGGCTACAGGGAAGACAAGGGGACACGTTAGAGGAGATAACAGAACCGCCGGCTACAGGGAAGACAAAGGGACACGTTAGAGGAGATAACAGAACCACCGGCTACAGGGAAGACAAAGGGGACTAGGGTTATCAGTGGGGTTAGGTACTAGGGTTATCAGTCGGGTTAGGTACTAGGGTTATCAGTGGGGTTAGGTACTAGGGTTATCAGTGGGGTTAGGTACTAGGGTTATCAGTGGGGTTAGGTACTAGGGTTATCAGTGGGGTTAGGTACTAGGGTTATCAGTGGGGTTAGGTACTAGGGTTATCAGTGGGGTTAGGTACTAGGGTTATCAGTGGGGTTAGGTACTAGGGTTATCAGTGGGGTTAGGTACTAGGGTTATCAGTGGGGTTAGGTACTAGGGTTATCAGTGGGGTTAGGATTAGTTTTAAAATAAGATTTTATTACTCTGTTCCAGCTGGTGACCACTCCAGAGCAAGATTCATGATGAAAAAAACGAACCTGCTTAGTTAGTCACTTACATGCTTAAGACCAAGTATAAAAAAGAGACTACCCCCAAAAAACTAATTTGTTAGCTCTGTTAGTGTCATATTCAGGGTTGTGGTTAGTTATGGGTGTTATGTTAGTCTCTGGGACCTGTATGTAAAGACAATGAAATGTTGAATGTGTTTGATGTTACATTGAGATAATAGGTTACTACTGACTCTGGGTGCGTCCCCATCCGGTGATGTAGCAAGGGTTGTTGTTGGGCAGGATCTGGCCAGATGGAGGAAGAGCAGCCAGCTGGACAGCAGAGTTCAGGGAAGCCTCGGTGGACAGACGCAGCAGAGCGATGTCATTTCTAAGGAATAGAAGAGCACTGTATCATACCTGACGAGCAGAAGGTTATACATCTTTCTGATTTCTGCACTTCCTCCTAAACTTTCTATTCTCTACATATGCACTTTAACTCTAACATGGGTTAACCACTAGGAAGATAGTCTAGTGGTTAGAGCCGGTAGGTAGTCTAGTGGTTAGAGAGGCAGATAGTCTAGTGGTTAGAGAGGCAGGTAGTCTAGTGGTTAGAGAGGCAGGTAGTCTAGTGGTTAGAGAGGCAGGTAGTCTAGTGGTTAGAGAGGCAGATAGTCTAGTGGTTAGAGAGGCAGGTAGTCTAGTGGTTAGAGCCGGCAGGTAGTCTAGTGGTTAGAGGAGGCAGGTAGTCTAGTGGTTAGAGGAGGCAGGTAGTGTAGTGGTTAGAGGAGGCAGGTAGTCTAGTGGTTAGAGGAGGCAGGTAGTCTAGTGGTTAGAGAGGCAGGTAGCCTAGTGGTTAGAGGAGGCAGGTAGTCTAGTGGTTAGAGGAGGCAGGTAGTCTAGTGGTTAGAGGAGGCAGGTAGTCTAGTGGTTAGAGGAGGCAAGTAGTCTAGTGGTTAGAGAGGCAGGTAGTCTAGTGGTTAGAGGAGGCAGGTAGTCTAGTGGTTAGAGAGGCAGGTAGTCTAGTGGTTAGTGGAGGCAGGTAGTCTAGTGGTTAGAGCTGGCAGGTAGTCTAGTGGTTAGAGGAGGCAGGTAGTCTAGTGGTTAGAGGAGGCAGGTAGTCTAGTGGTTAGAGAGAAAGGTAGTCTAGTGGTTAGAGAGGCAGGTAGTCTAGTGGTTAGAGGAGGCAGGTAGCCTAGTGGTTAGAGGAGGCAGGTAGCCTAGTGGTTAGAGAGGCAGGTAGTCTAGTGGTTAGAGAGGCAGGTAGTCTAGTGGTTAGAGAGAAAGGTAGTCTAGTGGTTAGAGAGGCAGGTAGTCTAGTGGTTAGAGAGAAAGGTAGTCTAGTGGTTAGAGGAGGCAGGTAGTCTAGTGGTTAGAGAGGCAGGTAGTCTAGTGGTTAGAGGAGGCAGGTAGCCTAGTGGTTAGAGAGGCAGGTAGTCTAGTGGTTAGAGAGGCAGGTAGTCTAGTGGTTAGAGGAGGCAGGTAGCCTAGTGGTTAGAGAGGCAGGTAGTCTAGTGGTTAGAGGAGGCAGGTAGTCTAGTGGTTAGAGGAGGCAGGTAGTCTAGTGGTTAGAGGAGGCAGGTAGCCTAGTGGTTAGAGGAGGCAGGTAGTCTAGTGGTTAGAGGAGGCAGGTAGTCTAGTGGTTAGAGAGGCAGGTAGTCTAGTGGTTAGAGGAGGCAGGTAGTCTAGTGGTTAGAGGAGGCAGGTAGTCTAGTGGTTAGAGCCGGCAGGTAGTCTAGTGGTTAGAGGAGGCAGGTAGCCTAGTGGTTAGAGGAGGCAGGTAGTCTAGTAGTTAGAGAGGCAGGTAGTCTAGTAGTTAGAGGAGGCAGGTAGTCTAGTAGTTAGAGAGGCAGGTAGTCTAGTAGTTAGAGGAGGCAGGTAGTCTAGTGGTTAGAGGAGGCAGGTAGTCTAGTAGTTAGAGAGGCAGGCAGTCTAGTAGTTAGAGTGTAGAGGCGGCAGGTAGTCTAGTAGTTAGAGAGGCAGGTAGTCTAGTGGTTAGAGGAGGCAGGTAGCCTAGTGGTTAGAGGAGGCAGGTAGCCTAGTGGTTAGAGGAGTCAGGTAGTCTAGCGGTTAGAGGAGGCAGGTAGCCTAGTGGTTAGAGGAGGCAGGTAGTCTAGTAGTTAGAGCGGCAGGTAGTCTAGTAGTTAGAGAGGCAGGTAGTCTAGTGGTTAGAGAGGCAGGTAGTCTAGTGGTTAGAGGAGGCAGGTAGCCTAGTGGTTAGAGGAGGCAGGTAGCCTAGTGATTAGAGCGGCAGGTAGTCTAGTAGTTAGAGTGTAGAGGAGGCAGGTAGCCTAGTGATTAGAGAGGCAGGTAGTCTAGTGGTTAGAGTGTAGAGGAGGCAGGTATCCTAGTGATTAGAGAGGCAGGTAGTCTAGTGGTTAGAGTGGCAGGTAGTCTAGTAGTTAGAGAGGCAGGTAGTCTAGTGGTTAGAGAGGCAGGTAGTCTAGTGGTTAGAGAGGCAGACAGTCTAGTGGTTAGAGTGGCAGATAGTCTAGTGGTTAGAGAGGCATGTAGTCTAGTGGTTAGAGAGGCAGGTAGTCTAGTAGTTAGAGCGTCAGGTAGTCTAGTAGTTAGAGAGGCAGGTAGTCTAGTAGTTAGAGCGGCAGGTAGTCTAGTGGTTAGAGGAGGCAGGTAGTTTAGTGGTTAGAGAAGGCAGGTAGTCTAGTGGTTAGAGGAGGCAGGTAGTCTAGTGGTTAGAGGAGGCAGGTAGCCTAGTGGTTAGAGTGTTGAGCCAATAACCGAAAGGTTGCTGGATCGAATCCTCCGGCTGACAAGGTAAAAATCTGTCGTTCTGCCCCTGAACAAGGCAGTGAACTCACTGTTCCCCGGGTAGGCCGTCATTGAAAATAATAATTTGTTCTTAACTGACTTTCCTATTTGTATAAAGTTTTTTTTTAAATAACGAAAATTAAAAATACATTATTGTGGAATATCTACTAAATGCTAAGTATAGCTCTTGGGGCACTGTATTATAAACATACACAGCATCAAAAACATGTTTTAAAGAGCTTATTTAGCTGCTTCATGGTCTCCTTAGAATATATATATATTGTAAAAGTGTGCCATTTTACCATTGTAGTTAAATGTAGTCACCTTGGCTGACATATTAGTTCTACTGCATGTCACTTGTGGTGACATAACTTATATGTCACAGTTATGACATTATGGTTATAGTACACGTTTTTGAGGTACTGAACCATATTATACTAAAATTGCTATCAGTGAATGTCTCAGAATAAAATAATATAATAATAATATAAATAATATAATAATATAATATATATATATTTTTTTTTTAAACAATCCATTTTCAACTTTGAAAACAGGACGTACCCTCCAGCGATGTTGTTTGAGTTCCACCCATTGTGGATGTAGACTTTGCTGACGGTCATGATCTGCTCCTTACCCTCGTTGCTGTTCAGGTTGTGGTCTCCCAGAACCACACGCCAAGTCCTCTGGCTGAAGACACACACACGCAATAATACCTTGGTCACTTAGGAAGTCAGTTAGGAAGTCAGTTAGGAAGTCAGTTAGGAAGTCAGTTAGGAAGTCAGTTAGGAAGTTATGCAACATATACATATATATTATAGAGATCTTAAAGTTGGAATCTGTTGCGGTGAAACTGCCACGTACGTTAGGTCTACTTTAAATAACCGTTTTTTTTTCTCTGACATTGCACTTCGTTACACATCGTTACATCGCTACACATCGTTACACATCGTTACATCGCTACACATCGTTACATCGTTACATCGTTACATCGTTACATCGTTACACATCGTTACACATCGTTACATCGTTGCACATCGTTACATCGTTGCACATCGTTACATCGTTACATCGTTACATCGTTACACATCGTTACACATCGTTGCACATCGTTGCACATCGTTGCACATCGTTACATCGTTACACATCGTTACACATCATTACACATCGTTACATCGTTACACATCGTTACACATCATTACACATCGTTGCACATCGTTGCACATCGTTGCACATCGTTACATCGTTACACATCGTTGCACATCGTTACATCGTTACACATCGTTACACATCGTTACATCGTTACACATCGTTACACATCATTACACATCGTTACATCGTTACATCGTTACACATCGTTGCACATCATTACACATCGTTACATCGTTACACATCGTTGCACATCGTTGCACATCGTTACATCGTTACACATCGTTACATCGTTACACATCGTTACACATCGTTGCACATCGTTACATCGTTGCACATCGTTGCACATCGTTGCACATCGTTACATCGCTACACATCGTTACATCGTTACATCGTTACACATCGTGACACATCGTTACACATCGTTACATCGTTACACATCGTTGCACATCGTTGCACATCGTTACATCGTTACACCGTTACACATCGTTACACATTGTTACACATTGTTACACCGTTACACATTGTTACATCGTTACACATCGTTACACACATCGTTGCACATCGTTACATCGTTGCACATCGTTGCACATCGTTACATCTTAACACATCGTTACATCGTTACACCGTTACACATCGTTACATCGTTGCACATCGTTACATCGTTACATCGTTGCACATCGTTACATCGTTACATCGTTGCACATCGTTGCACATCGTTACACATCGTTACATCGTTACACATCATTACACATCGTTACACATCATTACACATCGTTACATCGTTGCACATCGTTACACATCATTACACATCGTTACATCGTTAAACATCGTTACATCGTTGCACATCGTAGCACATCGTTACACATCGTTGCACATCGTTACATCGTTGCACATCGTAGCACATCGTTGCACATCGTTACACATCGTTACATCGTTACATCGTTACACATCGTTACATCGTTACATCGTTACACATCGTTACATCGTTATACATCGTTACATCGTTACATCGTTACACCGTTACACATCGTTACACATCGTTGCATCGTTGCACATCGTTGCACATCGTTACACATCGTTGCATCGTTGCACATCGTTGCACATCGTTACACATCGTTACACATCGTTGCACATCATTACATCGTTACACATCGTTACATCGTTACACATCGTTACACATTGTTACATCGTTGCACATCGTTACACATCGTTGCACATCGTTACATCGTTGCACATCGTTACACATCGTTACATCGTTACATCGTTACACATCGTTACACATCGTTGCACATCGTTACATCGTTGCACATCGTTACATCGTTACACATCGTTGCACATCGTTACACCGTTGCACATCGTTACACATCGTTACACATCGTTGCACATCGTTGCACATCGTTACATCGTTGCACATCGCTATATCGTTGCACATCGTTACACATCGTTACATCGTTGCACATCGTTACATCGTTGCATATCGTTGCACGCTCAATAGAAATGCAGAGTATGAATTTCATTTATCACAACGCTGGCAGCTCATCTCCTCCGTTTGATAAAAAAATATGTTTATCAATTGAGCCCAGGGCGACCAGGGGCACTGTGTTACCTATAGCAGAGCTTTAACCTAACCTAGAGTTTCACTATAAAATCTAATGTCTTCCTTTGTCCAACCTGTCCACACAGTGAGCAGCAGTCATGACCCATCCTCTCCTGATCAGACTACCTCCACAGGTATGGTAGTAGGAGCTGCCAGACAGGTACTGGAGAGAGATCTGAGGACAAGAGAGAAAGAGAGAGGTGAGAGGAGGATGTAAAAGATGAGAAGCAGAAGGGAGGAGAGAATTAGAACAAAAAAATAATTACAAAAAAATATTTGACAAAAGTAGAAAAGTGTGTTTCATAGTATTAAACTATCAGGTGCAGCTACATCCTTGCCGGGTCCCAGGTCCCATGGCCAACTCCTCTAGTACAGAGGAACTGGGTGAAGCACAGAAAGAAAGATCTGGGCGCAGGCTAATGTTGACACCCAGAATCAAATCAGCTAGGCTGTCACGGGAGACTTCACTGGTGGAAACAGCCTGTTTTACTGCACAGAATGGTGATCATAGCAATCAGGCTGGTTCCATCAGGCTACGAGAGACTATTTTTTATTTATCCTTAATTTAACTAGGCAAGTCAGTTAAGAACAAATTCTTATTTACAATGAATGCCTACCGGGGAACAGTGGGTTAACTGCCTTGTTCAGGGGTACAATAACAGCTCAGGGATTCGATCCAGCAACCTTTTTGTTACTGGTCCAACACGCTAACCACTAGGCTACCTGACACCCCAAAGAAAAATGTTTTACCTGCCAGGGCCAGGAGTTGGGCTGGGCGACCTCGCCACCCACAACTCTTTGCTCAGCTACATCTTCCAGGCATCTGGGCTGGGGAACCAGATTCTCAGACAGCACTGGGGACAGAGGAAATACAGTTGTATATAGAGAAAAAAACAGAAAACCAAGCCATGAGATCGAAGGAATTGTCCGTAGAGCTCTGAGACAGGATTGTGTCGGGTGCCAAAAAATTGTGAAGGGTACCAAAAACATTCTGCAGCATTGAAGGTCCCCAAGAACACAGTGGTCTCCATCATTCTAGTGGCCAGACGGAAACCACTCCTCAGTAAAAGGGACATGACCGCCCATTTGGAGTTTGACAAAAGGCACCTAAGACTCTCAGACCATGGGCCCCCCCACTTCACATCCTAAAGTGCCACGTACACAGAAATGCTGGTTTTAGACAGCACTAAAAAGGCAGGGCAGGGCTCATGATTGGAGTATTCATTGCATTGTGTAATGCAGTGTAGCCTAACTTGTTTTACACCATCCCGGCAGGGCAAAAGACTCGGGGCTGAGACAAAATCATTCGGTGTCTGAAGCCCGTAAGCCCGGCTCTGGTGACGTCAATGGTGACTAGTAATAAACTAGTCCTGAACATATCTTAAACTAAAGGCAATATATTCGTTACAAATAATTCCCTAAGTTCTAGACCTCAGTTGAATCTGGTAGTGAATGACGTGGATGTAGAGTAAGTTGAGGAGACTAAACTTCTCGGTGTCATCTTAGACTGTAAATTGTCACGGTCAAGACATATTGATTAAATTGTTGTAAGGATTGGGAGAGGTCTGTCTGTGATAAGGAGATGTCCAACTTTTTTTTAACAACAAAGTTGATGAAACAAGTCCTGCAGGCTCTAGTTTTATATAATCTGGACTAATGCTGCGTGATATTGTCAAGTCCTGCAAAGAAGGACCCAGAAAAGCTAATGTCACCAGTATGTATGTTTGTCTCAAAGTAGAGGTTGACCGAGGGACCTTACAGATAATTGTATGTGTGGGGTACAGAGATGAGGTAGTCATTCAAAAATCATATTAAACACTATTATTGCACACAGAGTGAGTCCATGCAACTTATTATGTGACTTGTTAAGCACATTTCTACTCCTGAACTTATTTAGTCTTGCTATAACAAAGGGGTTGAATACTTATTGACTCAAGACATTTCAGCGTATCATTTTTTAATTAATTTGTCAAATTTTTGTAAAAACATAATTCCATTTTGACATTACGGTATATATAGGCCAGTGACCCAAACAAAAAATCTACATTTAATCTGTGTTAAATTCAGGCTGTAACAACGACAAAATGTGGAAAAAGTCCAGGGGTGTGAATACCTTCTGAAGGCACGTTAACATGAGATTAGCTATATGAATGCACATTTTTGTCTTTGCACCATGGCAAAATGTGTAGAATTGTAGAAAGTTAGCTGTCCCCCCCCCTCCCGCTCAGACCTTGCGGTCCACTGGTCTCTCCCCTATTTGACCTAGTTAACCTAGTTAAGGCATATGTATACTGTATGGTCTCCCCCCTATTTGACCTAGTTAACCTAGTTAAGCCATATGTAACCTAGTTAAGCCATATGTAACCTAGTTAAGCCATATGTAACCTAGTTTAGCTGTATGTAACCTAGTTAAGCCATGTGTAACCTAGTTAAGGCATATGTAACCTAGTTAAGTCGTATGTAACCTAGTTAAGCCGTATGTAACCTAGTTAAGCCGTATGTAACCTAGTTAAGCCGTATGTAACCTAGTTAAGCCGTATGTAACCTAGTTAAACCATATGCAACCTAGTTAAGCCGTATGTAACCTAGTTAAGCCGTATGTAACCTAGTTAAGGCATATGTAACCTAGTTAAGCCGTATGTAACCTAGTTAAGCCGTATGTAACCTAGTTAAGCCGTATGTAACCTAGTTAAGCTGTATGTAACCTAGTTAAGCCATATGTAACCTAGTTAAGGCATATGTAACCTAGTTAAGCCGTATGTAACCTATTTAAGCCGTATGTAACCTAGTTAAGCTGTATGTAACCTAGTTAAGCCATATGTAACCTAGTTAAGCCGTATGTAACCTAGTTAAGGCATATGTAACCTAGTTAAGCCGTATGTAACCTAGTTAAGCCGTATGTAACCTAGTTAAGCCATATGTAACCTAGTTAAGCCGTATGTAACCTAGTTAAGCCATATGTAACCTAGTTAAGCCATATGTAACCTAGTTAAGCCATATGTAACCTAGTTATGCCGTATGTAACCTAGTTAAGCCGTATGTAACCTAGTTAAGCTGTATGTAACCTAGTTAAGGCATATGTAACCTAGTTAAGCCGTATGTAACCTAGTTAAGCTGTATGTAACCTAGTTAAGCCATATGTAACCTAGTTAAGCCGTATGTAACCTAGTTAAGCCGTATGTAACCTAGTTAAGCCATATGTAACCTAGTTATGCCGTATGTAACCTAGTTAAGCCATATGTAACCTAGTTAAGCCATATGTAACCTAGTTAAGCCATATGTATACTTTAAGTAGTTATTTATGTATGCGTGTAAGTCTGTAATGTCGATGTTAATGTTTTTAAATGTACTGTATGTAAACTGTGAGTATTTTGTTTGTAAAGGCTTTTCATTATGTGTCAGACCCCAGGAAGAAGAGATTTCGCCATTGGCGTCAGCTAATGGGGATCCTAATAAAATCTAAATCTAGTCTATTAGTCTCAATCAGAGGGTGAATAAATACTCTGTGTAGAGATGGTTCATTTCTTCAAGGAGAGAGAATATAGAGATGGTTCATTTCTTCAAGGAGAGAGAGTATAGAGATGGTCATTTCTTACCCAGAGCTGCGAGAGCGCTCAACAGGACGAACCTCAGCATGTTTTCAGTCTGTCAGTGTCAGTCTGTCCTGATGGAATATTCCGGTCCCTGTTTTATACCCTCAGGAGACACGAGAACACCCAACCTGATGTATCTATGGTTACAAAATTCAGGTAACTTTCCCAAAATGCCACAGTTTTTCCAAAAATCCTGGTTGGAGGATTCCTGGAATCAGGAGAGAATAAGCTATGAGGGAATCTTCCACATGTCTGGACTGGCTGTGGTGTAGGTGTTTGTACAACGTCAGGGTGGCGGCAGGTAACCACCTGTGTTCTGTCCCACCATTATCTCACTATCCAAGGTCTTTGGCCTAGCCTCGCCTCACCTCACCTCACATACAGTACCTGAGGTAGGGTTAGCAGATCCAGCTGTGTTACTGTACAGTACCTGAGGTTAGGGTTAGCAGATCCAGCTGTCTTACTGTACAGTACCTGAGGTAGGGTTAGCAGATCCAGCTGTCTTACTGTACAGTACCTGAGGTTAGGGCTATCAGATCCAGCTGTCTTACTGTACAGTACCTGAGGTAGGGCTATCAGATCCAGCTGTCTTACTGTACAGTACCTGAGGTTAGGGCTATCAGATCCAGCTGTCTTACTGTACAGTACCTGAGGTTAGGGCTATCAGATCCAGCTGTCTTACTGTACAGTACCTGAGGTAGGGCTATCAGATCCAGCTGTCTTACTGTACAGTACCTGAGGTTAGGGCTATCAGATCCAGCTGTCTTACTGTACAGTACCTGAGGTTAGGGCTATCAGATCCAGCTGTCTTACTGTACAGTACCTGAGGTAGGGTTAGCAGATCCAGCTGTCTTACTGTACAGTACCTGAGGTAGGGTTAGCAGATCCAGCTGTCTTACTGTACAGTACCTGAGGTTAGGGCTATCAGATCCAGCTGTGTTACTGTTAGGTGGATTGTTCCAGGATCATTGCCTTATCTCGTGTAATTATTGGAAAATATTACTGTTTTTAAAGGTGTTGGAGATAAAATACAAGTTTTTATGAAATGTTTGAAATACTCTGTACACTTCAAAAAAAAAGTCTCCAGTGTGGTTTATTGTCAAGATTGTAAATCCTCGGGTTTGTTTTTCATGTGGGTATTTCTGTTTGCTTTTTGCTTATCTCGTGCTGATAATAACAGCTGCAGCTGTTCCATTTTACACCTTGTGTTGCCAATCTGAAAGTACAGCACACCTACGTCCCAAATTACATTTGATCCCCACTTTAGTGCACAGGATAGGGTGTGATTTGGGACACATCCCCTACACCCTGGTCGAGCCAAACCAGCAGACAGGAGGAGGTCAGGAGGGGTGTTCCTGCCTCCTCAGGGTATAAAACAGGGTCAGAAATATCTCATCAGGAAAGACTGACACTAACAGACTGAAAATATGCTGAGGTTCGTCTTGTTGAGCGCTCTCGCAGCCCTGGGTAAGAACTGTACCTCTTCCAGACACTCTCTCTGTCTGTCTTTTTCTTCCAGACACTCTCTCTGTCTGTCTTTTTCTACCAGACACTCTCTCGGTCTGTCTTTTTCTACCAGACACTCTCTCTGTCTGTCTTTTTCTTCCAGACACTCTCTCTGTCTGTCTTTTTCTACCAGACACTCTCTCTGTCTGTCTTTTTCTTCCAGACACTCTCTGTCTGTCTTTTTCTACCAGACACTCTCTCTGTCTGTCTTTTTCTACCAGACACTCTCTGTCTGTCTTTTTCTTCCAGACACTCTCTCTGTCTGTCTTTTTCTTCCAGACACTCTCTCTGTCTGTCTTTTCTACCAGACACTCTCTCTGTCTGTCTTTTTCTTCCAGACACTCTCTCGGTCTGTCTTTTCTTCCAGACACTCTCTCGGTCTGTCTTTTTCTTCCAGACACTCTCTCTGTCTGTCTTTTCTACCAGACACTCTCTCGGTCTGTCTTTTTCTTCCAGACACTCTCTCTGTCTGTCTTTTTCTTCCAGACACTCTCTCGGTCTGTCTTTTTCTACCAGACACTCTCTCTGTCTGTCTTTTTCTTCCAGACACTCTCTCTGTCTGTCTTTTTCTACCAGACACTCTCTCTGTCTGTCTTTTTCTACCAGACACTCTCTGTCTGTCTTTTTCTTCCAGACACTCTCTCTGTCTGTCTTTTTCTTCCAGACACTCTCTCTGTCTGTCTTTTTCTTCCAGACACTCTCTCTGTCTGTCTTTTTCTTCCAGACACTCTCTCTGTCTGTCTTTTTCTACCAGACACTCTCTCTGTCTGTCTTTTTCTTCCAGACACTCTCTCTGTCTGTCTTTTTCTACCAGACACTCTCTCTGTCTGTCTTTTTCTTCCAGACACTCTCTCTGTCTGTCTTTTTCTTCCAGACACTCTCTCTGTCTGTCTTTTTCTTCCAGACACTCTCTCGGTCTGTCTTTTTCTTCCAGACACTCTCTCGGTCTGTCTTTTTCTTCCAGACACTCTCTCGGTCTGTCTTTTTCTTCCAGACACTCTCTCTGTCTGTCTTTTTCTTCCAGACTCTCTCTGTCTGTCTTTTTCTTCCAGACACTCTCTCGGTCTGTCTTTTCTTCCAGACACTCTCTCTGTCTGTCTTTTCTACCAGACACTCTCTCTGTCTGTCTTTTCTTCCAGACACTCTCTCGGTCTGTCTTTTCTTCCAGACACTCTCTCGGTCTGTCTTTTCTTCCAGACACTCTCTCTGTCTGTCTTTTTCTTCCAGACACTCTCTCGGTCTGTCTTTTTCTTCCAGACACTCTCTCTGTCTGTCTTTTTCTACCAGACTCTCTCTGTCTGTCTTTTTCTTCCAGACACTCTCTCTGTCTGTCTTTTTCTTCCAGACACTCTCTCTGTCTGTCTTTTTCTTCCAGACACTCTCTCGGTCTGTCTTTTTCTTCCAGACACTCTCTCTGTCTGTCTTTTTCTACCAGACTCTCTCTGTCTGTCTTTTTCTTCCAGACACTCTCTCGGTCTGTCTTTTTCTTCCAGACACTCTCTCGGTCTGTCTTTTTCTTCCAGACACTCTCTCTGTCTGTCTTTTTCTTCCAGACACTCTCTCGGTCTGTCTTTTTCTTCCAGACACTCTCTCTGTCTGTCTTTTTCTACCAGACTCTCTCTGTCTGTCTTTTTCTTCCAGACACTCTCTCGGTCTGTCTTTTTCTTCCAGACACTCTCTCTGTCTGTCTTTTTCTTCCAGACACTCTCTCTGTCTGTCTTTTTCTTCCAGACACTCTCTCTGTCTGTCTTTTTCTACCAGACACTCTCTCTGTCTGTCTTTTTCTTCCAGACACTCTCTCGGTCTGTCTTTTTCTACCAGACACTCTCCCCCGTTCACGCTCACTCTCTTTTCTTATTCAGACTCTCTTCCTCCCTCTCCATTTTCTCAATTTCCTTGTGTCTCGTTCCCTCTCTCTCTCTCACTTTGAGTACGTACAGCATCCAGAAGAAATCTACTTTTATCTGTATGTCGCCCCCCCCTTGTAACCTCCTGCAGTGCTGACTATGGACCTGGAGCCACAGCCCAGATACCTGGAAGAGGTTCCTGAGCAGAGAGTTGTGGGTGGTGAGGTCGCCCAGCCCAACTCCTGGCCCTGGCAGGTAAAACATTAGCCTGATCCCAGGACTGTACTATATGTGCTTCAGCCAACTTTTCAATACTCCACTTGTAATAGGAGTTGGCTGTGATACATACAGATCTGGGACCAGGCAACAACACCAAAAATATTACTTTTACTTGAATTAATCTGTGAGCACCAGACCTAGGTGGAAAAATATTTGTATTTTGTAGTATATTTGAAAATGCTAACTTTCAAATAGTCAAGGTAGTTGAATATACACTGAGTATACAAAACATTAAGAACACCTTCCTAATATTAAGTTGCACCCTTTTTATGCTCTCAGAACAGCCTCAATTCGTCGGGGCATTGGAATCTACCAGGTGTCCAAAGTGTTCCACAGGGAAGCTGGCCCATGTTGATTCCAATGCTTCCCACTGCAGGTTTTCCTAATGTTTTGTACACTCCGTTGTACTTTATTTAGAGTTTCAACTAAAATTGTTTGATTGCGTTTGATGTTCAAATACAGGTCTCAGAAAACTCAATTATATTTTAAGGTATTTTGAATATCTCTCAGAAAACTCAATTATATTTTAAGGTATTTTAATATATGCAAGTTACTTGAAAACAACCCCCCAAAAGATATGTATGTGATAATTGCCAAATATTTGATGTGGAACCAAACACTACAATAGTTAGTTGAATTAGTCAAAATAGATGACAATTAGCAGATGGTTCAAAGGGCTCTTAGACATTCATCTTAGTATAGCCTATAGCCTTGAATCAAATACATGAGGGACATTGAATCACCTCAACATTAACAAACAATTAATAATCATTGGAGTAGACCACTTTTGCAGCTTCAAAAATGACTAACAAATATATGTTGATAATGTGTGGCATAAGATAATCCAGTAACTCTTGACTTCCAGTTCTTATACATGTGTAGTGAGTTTTGTAATTATTACACTAGCAACATTGTTACATAGGGGTGGCAGGGTAGCCTAGTGGTTAGAGTGGAGGGGTGGCATGGTAGCGTAGTGGTTAGAGTGTAGAGGCGGCAGGGTAGCCTAGTGGTTAGAGTGTAGAGGCGGCAGGGTAGCCTAGTGGTTAGAGTGTAGAGGCGGCAGGGTAGCCTAGTGGTTAGAGTGTAGAGGCGGCAGGGTAGCCTAGTGGTTAGAGTGTAGAGGCAGCAGGGTAGCCTAGTGGTTAGAGTGTAGAGGTGGCAGGGTAGCCTAGTGGTTAGAGTGTAGAGGCGGCAGGGTAGCCTAGCGGTTAGAGTGTAGAGGCGGCAGGGTAGCCTAGTGGTTAGAGTGTAGAGGCGGCAGGGTAGCCTAGTGGTTAGAGTGTAGAGGCGGCAGGGTAGCCTAGTGGTTAGAGTGTAGAGGCGGCAGGGTAGCCTAGTGGTTAGAGCGTTGGACTAGTAACCGATAGGTTGCAAGTTCAAATCCCAGAGCTGAAAAGGTACAAATCTGTCATTTTGCCCCTGAACAGGCAGTTAACCCACTGTTCCTAGGCCGTAAAAATGTGTTCTTAACTGACTTGACTAGTTAAATAAAGGGAAAATAAAAACATAGGACTGTGGATATTGCTCTCCATAATAATGAAGTTACCACAACAGTCCCTATTCCTCTTGTCTACGGTGGTTACTAAAACGCTCAGTTCATTGAGATGCAATTCAAATGCATTATGTAACAACATGTTAATAAAATGATGCTTCAAAAGTAAATACAGTTGTATTATACAGGCACAACAACAGTTTCGTTGTTAAATGTTACTGAGATTTGCTAACAGCAACAAAATATGGCTGTGAAACGTTGGAAGGAAACTAAATATCCCAAAACTAGCTTCTTCAAAATTGTGGAAAATTGTGTTAGTTTGTATCCATACTAAACTATCCCTTTAAAGATGGTATAGTCACAGTATGTTTGAAACAAGAAAACATACCCTCAGGGGACAAATCGTTTCGGGGTTGTTTTTTTGCTAAGCATCCAACTTCCGGTTTGCAAATGGCTTTGAATTTCTCTGCAGTATTTTCAGGTATTATACAAAAATGTATTGCAGCATTCAACCTTTTTCAATGGCACGTTGAAAGTTAGTCAGTAGTTGAGCGTCACAACGTATTTCTACTTCTCTGTACAAAATATCATTGGTTAATTGGTTTGTGTACACCTCAGAATAAAATAAAATAACATTTTATTTGTCACATACACCTGGTCAGCAGATGTTAGACTGTGACATCGGGTGGTGTAGGTGTCCTCACCTGGGGCAATGGACATTTACAGAACGTTCAGATAGAAATGCATTGTGTAGATCCAATATGACGGTCAGATAGATTGTGAATGCTCTATTCATTTTATTTCTTTAGTATTAGTAGTTATTTTTTGTATTTTACCCCCCTTTTTCTTCCTAATTTCGTGTCTCATCGCTGCAACTCCCCAACGGGCTCAGGAGGTGCTTCCTCTGAAACATGACCCGTCAAACCGCACTTCTTAACACCCCGCCCGCTTAACCCGGAAACCAGCCGCACCAATGTGTCGGAGGAAACACCATTCAACTGACGACTGTGGTCGTCCTGCAGGCGCCCGGCCCTCCACAAGGAGTCGCTAGAGCGCGATGAGCCAAATAAAGACCCCCCCCGGGCAAACCCTCCCCTAACCCGGACGACGCTGGGTCAATTGTTCGCCGCCTCATTGGTCTCCCAGGTCACGGCCGGCTGCAACACAGTCCGGGATCGAACCCGGGTCTGTAGTGACGCCTCGAGCACTACGATGCAATGCCTTAGACCGCTGCGCCACTTGGGAGGCCTTGTCTTCTCATTTTTAACATCCTCCTCTCACCTCTCTCTCTTTCTTTCTTGTCCTCAGATCTCTCTCCAGTACAAGTCTGGCAGCTCCTACTACCACACCTGTGGAGGTAGTCTGATCAGGAGAGGATGGGTGATGACTGCTGCTCACTGTGTGGACAGGTTGGACAAAGGAAGACATTATAGAATAACTAAATTTTTTCCAAGAGTTAACTTTACACAAATAAATAACCGCCCAAATACACAGATACAAATACATTATACAAGATAAATAGCAAGTTTTTGGGGGAATTTTGATTCAAATGCCATTTATAGAATATGGACGTGACTTCCTAGCTGACCAATGTATTATTGCTTACGTGTGTGTGTGTGTGTGTGTGTGCAGCCAGAGGACTTGGCGTGTGGTTCTTGGAGAGCACAACCTGAACACCAACGAGGGCAAGGAGCAGATCATGACCGTCAACAAAGTCTACATCCACAACTTGTGGAACTCCAACAGCGTTGGTGCAGGGTACGGAACTCATTTGTAATCAATTGTTATTTTTGTTTAGATTGCGTCAACAGTTGGTTTTGAATTTAACTACACTAGTTAAATGTCTCTATTTTTTTGTTGACAGATTCTAATGATACCATTTTATTACATCTTAAAAATAAGTGTTCTGTAGTATGTTTATTTTAACTTTATTTAACCTGGCAAGTCAGTTAAGAACAAATTCTTATTTTCAATGACGGCCTAGGAACAGTGGGTTAAACTGCCTTGTTCAGGGGCAGAACGACAGATTTGTACCTTGTCAGCTCTGGGGTTTGAACTTGCAACCTTCTGGTTACTAGTCCAACGCTCTAACCACTAGGCTACCCTGCCGCCCCAATTTATAATAACAATTAATAATAATAACAATTACCCGGAGAATGATCCTAGTGTTACGTAGATGTGTTAGGGGTGAAGCACCGAAGAACAGGAAGAAGAGTATGTAAGAAAGATTTATGACTTGAGGTGAAAATGAAAGCCTCCTGAACATGTGCTTCTGTTCTTCAGATATGACATTGTGTTCCTCTAACCCTCAGATATGACATTGTGTTCTTCAGATATGACATTGTGTTCCTCTAACCCTCAGATATGACATTGTGTTCCTCTAACCCTCAGATATGACATTGTGTTCCTCTAACCCTCAGATATGACATTGTGTTCCTCTAACCCTCAGATATGACATTGTGTTCCTCTAACCCTCAGATATGACATTGTGTTCCTCTAACCCTCAGATATGACATTGTGTTCCTCTAACCCTCAGATATGACATTGTGTTCCTCTAACCCTCAGATATGACATTGTGTTCCTCTAACCCTCAGATATGACATTGTGTTCCTCTAACCCTCAGATATGACATTGTGTTCCTCTAACCCTCAGATATGACATTGTGTTCCTCTAACCCTCAGATATGACATTGTGTTCCTCTAACCCTCAGATATGACATTGTGTTCCTCTAACCCTCAGATATGACATTGTGTTCCTCTAACCCTCAGATATGACATTGTGTTCCTCTAACCCTCAGATATGACATTGTGTTCCTCTAACCCTCAGATATGACATTGTGTTCTTCAGATATGACATTGTGTTCCTCTAACCCTCAGATATGACATTGTGTTCTTCAGATATGACATTGTGTTCCTCTAACCCTCAGATATGACATTGTGTTCCTCTAACCCTCAGATATGACATTGTGTTCCTCTAACCCTCAGATATGACATTGTGTTCCTCTAACCCTCAGATATGACATTGTGTTCCTCTAACCCTCAGATATGACATTGTGTTCCTCTAACCCTCAGATATGACATTGTGTTCCTCTAACCCTCAGATATGACATTGTGTTCTTCAGATATGACATTGTGTTCTTCAGATATGACATTGTGTTCCTCTAACCCTCAGATATGACATTGTGTTCCTCTAACCCTCAGATATGACATTGTGTTCCTCTAACCCTCAGATATGACATTGTGTTCCTCTAACCCTCAGATATGACATTGTGTTCCTAATCTCAGCTCGTTACCTGTATAAAAGACACCTGGGAGCCAGAAATCTTTCTGATTGAGAGGGGGTCAAATACTTATTTCCCTCATTAAAATGCAAATCAATTTATAACATTTTTGACATGAGTTTTTCTGGATTCTTCTGTTGTTATTCTGTCTCTCACTGTTCAAATAAACCTACCATTAAAATCATAGACGGATCATGTCTTTGTCAGTGGGCAAACAGGGGATCAAATACCTTTTTCCCTCACTGGATAACCCGAAGATGTATAACCTTCTATTCCTTAGATATGACATCGCTCTGCTGCGTCTGGACACCGAGGCTTCCCTGAACTCTGTTGTCCAGCTGGCTGCTCTTCCTCCATCTGGCCAGATCCTGCCCAACAACAACCCTTGCTACATCACCGGATGGGGACGCACCTCCAGTGAGTTGCATAAGTAGCTAACAGTAACTGAACTTGTAAATGGTTTTGGGTTAATATTTGTACATTTATATTTGTGTCTAGTTTATAGTTTTTTTTCTCTAGAAGTGGATCTAGCCATATGATTCCCATCCTGTTATCTCCTCTAACGTGTCCCCTGTCCTTCCTATAGCCGGCGGTCCTCTGTCCAACAGCCTGAAGCAGGCTTGGCTGCCCAGCGTTGACCACCAGACCTGCTCCAGCTCTAGCTGGTGGGGATCTACCATCAAGACCACCATGGTCTGTGCCGGTGGCGCAGCCAACTCTGGTTGCAATGTAAGACCAGTGTAATGGAATAATTGGCTTGAATATTGCAGTCAATTGGGGTGGGGGGGGGGCGGTTGTTCCAGGGTTTGAACCTGCAACCCTGTCTCTCTCATTCCAACATCTTACCAGTTCTCTTAGTGGTGTACTGCTGAGGACTACAACATGTTATTGAATGAATAGATTATATTTCTTTATAATTTAAATGATGTCATTGCTTACTTATTTAGAACTGGAAAAAAAACAAATCATTGATGTGTTTTAAGTATCGTGCCCTGGTCTCAGTCCTGAGGAAGCTCTCTCTCTCTCTGTCTCTCTCTCTCTGTCTCTCTCTCTCTGTCTCTCTCTCTCTGTCTCTCTCTCTCTGTCTCGCTGTCTCTCTCTCTCTCTCCCCCCTCTCTGTCTCTCTGTCTCTCTGTCTCTCTCTCTCTCTCTCTCTCTCTCTCTCTCTCTCTCTCTCTCTCTCTCTCTCTCTCTGTCTCTCTGTCTCTCTCTCTCTCTCTCTCTCTCTGTCTCTGTCTCTGTCTCTCTCTCTCTCTCTCTCTCTCTCTCTCTCTCTCCCCCTTCTCTCTCTCTCTCTCACTCTCTCTCTCTGTCTCTCTCTCTCTCTCTCTCTCTCTCTCTCTCTCTCTCCCCATCATTGTAGGGAGACTCTGGCGGCCCCCTGAACTGCCAGGTCAACGGTCAGTACTATGTCCATGGTATTGCCAGCTTCGTTTCCAGCGCCGGCTGCAACGCCATCCGCAAGCCCACCGTCTTCACCCGTGTGTCTGCCTACATCAGCTGGATGAACGGGGTACGTCCTGTAGAGCTAGGGACAGGAGAAGAACATGACTTTACTTCTCTCCAAGCTTGTCTATGTTATGCACATTTTAATTTGTCAAATTGGTGTCCGTCTCAGTAACAATATTGACTGTATTTTGGGAATGCCGGTCTAATTAATTCAATGTCCTTTCCTCTACAGGTCATGGGTTGAAAGGGAACGTGGACATCGAGCACAACCCAGCTCAATTTCATTTACATTCTGCTCTTTAAAGTTAAATAAATGTAAAATTTTCAGTGAACCTGTTGTCTTGTCTACGTGTAACAAGTCAAATCTATCTCAATGTTATTCTCCACTTTAAGATATCATATGTAAATGAATCAGAGCCGTGAAAGGGTTAAACATGAGCACAGTTTTGAGTAAATTTCCCTTGGCAGTACCAATGATTTATGTATACACTAGATGACATATAGGGGGCTCTGTTTTGAAGCCACCGTGCCTTCATCTTGAAACTCCCCCCACCAGTGTAAAAATAGTTAGGAGATATAGAAATGCATTTATTAATATCTACATTTGTTTTTGCCTAATTTATTCTATTATAGACACATTAATGATAATATTAATTAACTTTTAAATTATATTATGTACCCAACAACAAAGTACTTCAATACATTTAATTTTGTTGAAACATTTAATTGAAATACTGTAGATTTCAAATCAAATCAAATTTTATTGGTCACATACACATGGTTAGCAGATGTTAATGCGAGTGTAGCGAAATGCTTGTGCTTCTAGTTCCGACAATGCAGTAATAACCAACAAGTAATCTAGCTAACAATTCCAAAACTACTAACTTATACACACAAGTGTAAAGGGATAAAGAATATGTACATAAAGATATATGAATGAATTATGGTACAGAGCAGCATAGGCAAGATGCAGTAGATGATATCGAGTACATTATATACATACATATGAAATGAGTAATGTAGGGTATGTAAACATTACATAAAGTGGCATTGTTTAAAGTGACTAGTGATACATTCATTACATCCAATTTTTTATTATTAAAGTGGCTGGAGTTGAGTCTGTGTGTTGGCAGCAGCCACTCAATGTTAGTGATGGCCGTTTAACAGTCTGTAGGCCTTGAGATAGAAGCTGTTTTTCAGTCTCTCGGTCCCAGCTTTGATGCACCTGTACTGACCTCGCCTTCTGGATGATAGCGGGGTGAACAGGCAGTGGCCCGGGTGGTTGTTGTCCTTACATAGGTATTCCTCTTGTCCAGATGGGTTAGGGCAGTGTGCAGTGTGGTTGCGATTTCGTCGTCTGTGGACCTATTTGGGAGGTAAGCAAATTGGTGTGGGTCTAGGGTGTCAGGTAGGGTGGAGGTGATATGGTCCTTGACTAGTCTCTCAAAGGACTTCAAGATGACGGAAGTGAGTGCTGCGGGGCGATAGTCATTTAGCTCAGTTACCTTAGCTTTCTTGGGAACAGGAACAATGGTGGCCCTCTTGAAGCATGTGGGAACAGCAGACTGGGATAGGGAGAGATTGAATATGTCCGTAAACACACCAGCCAGCTAGTCTGCGCATGCTCTGAGGACGCGAATTACATTCATTCCTATGGAGGACTGCTCTTATTGGGGGGTACCAACATGACTGACCGGTAGCTTTAAAGCCTCTCACTGACTAATACCTAGCATCAGCAGTCCAGGGTTTATACATTATACATCATTCGGCAGTACATGCACTACATATACAAAAGTATGTGGACACCCGTTCAAATTAGTGGATTCGGCTATTTCAGCCACACCTGTTTATGACAGGTGTATAAAATTGAGCACACAGCCATGCAATCTCCATTGGCAGTAGAATAGAATAGCCTTACCGAAGTGCTCAGTTACTTTCAACGTGGCACTGTCATAGGATGACACCTTTCCAACAAGTCAGTTAGTCAAATTTCTGCCCTGCTAGAGCTGTGGAAACGTTTAGGAGCAACAACTGCTCAGCCACGAAGTGGTAGGCCACACAAGCAGTTGCTCCCAACATCACTTGGGTACACTACAGCATCCACCGAGAGGCTCTTGGGTCCACGGCAGCATCCACCGAGAGGCTCTTGGGTCCACGGCAGCATCCACCGAGAGGTTCTTGGGTCCACGGCAGCATCCACCGAGAGGCTCTTGGGTCCACGGCAGCATCCACCGAGAGGCTCTTGGGTCCACGGCAGCATCCACCGAGAGGCTCTTGGGTCCACGGCAGCATCCACCGAGAGGCTCTTGGGTCCACGGCAGCATCCACCGAGAGGCTCTTGGGTCCACGGCAGCATCCACCGAGAGGCTCTTGGGTCCACGGCAGCATCCACCGAGAGGCTCTTGGGTCCACGGCAGCATCCACCGAGAGGCTCTTGGGTCCACGGCAGCATCCACCGAGAGGCTCTTGGGTCCACGGCAGCATCCACCGAGAGGCTCTTGGGTCCACGGCAGCATCCACCGAGAGGCTCTTGGGTCCACGGCAGCATCCACCGAGAGGCTCTTGGGTCCACGGCAGCATCCACCGAGAGGCTCTTGGGTCCACGGCAGCATCCACCGAGAGGCTCTTGGGTCCACGGCAGCATCCACCGAGAGGCTCTTGGGTCCACGGCAGCATCCACCGAGAGGCTCTTGGGTCCACGGCAGCATCCACCGAGAGGCTCTTGGGTCCACGGCAGCATCCACCGAGAGGCTCTTGGGTCCACGGCAGCATCCACCGAGAGGCTCTTGGGTCCACGGCAGCATCCACCGAGAGGCTCTTGCTGCCAAAGGAATGATAGCTTGAAAGACATTTTGTGCATTACTGTACAGTGAAAATGGTTAACTTTGTTAAAGCAAGACCCCTGAACTCTTGTGTATTTTCTGCACTTTGCAATGATATGGGCAGCGACCAATGATATGGGCAGCGACCAATGATATGGGCAGCGACCAATGATATGGGCAGCGACCAATGATATGGGCAGCGACCAATGATATGGGCAGCGACCATGTAATGCTTTTACAACGTACAGAAGTGCGCTAGTTATCAAGAGGCAAAGTATTTACACGTTTTTTAAATTGAGAGACGAGTTTAAAGTTTTCTTTACTGACCATCATTTTCACTTGTCTGACCGCTTGCATGGTGACGAGTTTCTCACACGACTGACCTAACTGGGTGATGTTTTTTCTCGCATGAATGATCTGATGAATGATCTAGGATTACAGGGACTCTCCACAGCTATAGTCAATGTGTGGGACAAAATTGAGGCTATGATTAAGAAATTGGAGCTCTTCTCTGTCTGCATTAACATGGACAACATACGTCTTTCCATCCACTTACCGATATTTGTACAAGAGAGCCTCATCGAAATCGCAACAAGCGGTTCTGTGAAAATGTAATTTAATCAGAAGCCACTGCCAGATTTCTGAATAGGGCAGTGCTCAGAGTATCCTGCCTTGGCAAATCGTGCAGTTAAAACACTGATGCCCTTTGCAACCATGTACCTCTGTGAGAGTGGATTCTCAGCCATCACTAGCATGAAAACTAAATACAGGCACAGACTGTGTGGAAAATTATATAAGACTGAGACTCTCTCCAATACAACCCAACATTGCAGAGTTATGTGCATCCTTTCAAGCACATCCTTCTCATTAATCTGTGGTGAATTAATCACCATTTTTGATAAACAAATAAGGTTTTATATGCAAGATGGCTAAATAAAAGAGCAAAATGATTGATGATTATTATATTATTATTTGTGCCCTGGTCCTATAAGAGCTCTGTCACTTCCCACGATCCAGGTTGTGACAAAAACTCACACTCATTCTTATGTTTAATTAATGCATTGTATAGTGTGTGTGTGTGTGTGGCAGCCTTACAATGATGACAAAAAAACTACATTTGAGAGTGTGCTGACCCTGGTGCTAGAGGGGGTACAGCTGACCCTGGTGCTAGAGGGGGTACAGCTGACCCTGGTGCTAGAGGGGGTACAGCTGACCCTGGTGCTAGAGGGGGTACAGCTGACCCTGGTGCTAGAGGGGGTACAGCTGACCCTGTGGCTAGACGGGGTACAGCTGACCCTGGGGCTAGAGGGGGTACAGCTGACCCTGGTGCTAGAGGGGGTACAGCTGACCCTGGTGCTAGAGGGGGTACAGCTGACCCTGGGGCTAGAGGGGGTACAGCTGGAGGTTGAATGTTTGAAGGGGTACGGGACTATAAAACGTTTGGGAACCACTGCAAAATTATCCATATTGTAACTACTCACTAGGTGGGGCTAAAATACAACAAACTAATAATACTCTGTCTATGTCTTGCTACCACGTCTCATAGTGGGACATAACGATTTACACTGAACAAAAATACAAATGCAACATTCAACAATTTTCAAGATTTTACTGCGTTACAGTTCGTATAAGGGAATCAGTAAATAGAAATGAATTCATTAGGCCCTAATCCATGATTTTCACATGACTTCCATCTGCTGGTCACAGACACATTAAAAAAGAATAGGCCTCACAATGATTTATTTATATTTTATTTAACCTTTATTTAACTAGGCAAGTCAGATAAGAACAAATTCTTATTTACAATGACGGACTACCAAAAGGCAAAAGGCCTCCTGCGGGGACGGGGGCCTGGGATTAAAAATAAACACACATTAAAATGAATTAAAATAGATAAATGAATAAATACAATATAAATATACATATACAACAAAACACACAACAAGAGAGACAACACAACACTACATAAAGAGAGACCTAAGACAACAACATAGCAAGGCAGCAACACATGACAACACAGCATGGTAGCAACACAACATGACAACAACATGGTAGCACCACAACATGGTAGCACCACAAAACATGGTACAAACATGATTGGGGACAGTCCACAGCACAAAGGTCAAGAAGGTATAGACAACAATACATCACACAAAGCAGCCACAACTGTCAGTTAGAGTGTCCATGATTGAGTCTTTGAATGAAGAGGTTGAGATAAAACTGTTCAGTTTGAGTGTTTGTTGCAGCTCATTCCAGTTGCTAGCTGCAGTGAACTGAAAAGAGGAGCGACCCAGGGATGTGTGTGCGTTGGGAACCTTTAACAGAATGTGACTGGCAGAATGGGTGTTGTATGTGCAGGATGAGGGCTGCAGTAGATATCTCAGATAGGGGTGAGTGAGGCCTAAGAGGGTTTTATAAATAAACATCAACCAGTGGGTCTTGCGACTGGTATACAGAGATGACCAGTTTACAGAGGAGTATAGAGTGCAGTGATGTGTCCTATAAGTAGCATTGGTGGCAAATCTGATGGCCGAATGGTAAAGAACATCTAGCGGCTGAGAGCACCCTTACCTGCCGATCTATAAATTATGTCTCCATAATCTAGCGTGGGTTGGATGGTCATCTGAATCAGGGTTAGTTTGGCAGCTGGGGTGAAAGAGGAGCGATTACGATAGAGGAAACCAAGTCTAGATTTAACTTTAGCCTGCAGCTTTGATATGTGCTGAGAGAAGGACAGTGCACCGTCTAGCCATACTCCCAAGTACTTGTATGAGGTGACTACCCCAAGCTCTAAACAATGGTCCTCAGAATCTCATCACGGTATCTCTGTGCATTCAAATTGCCATCGATAAAATGCAATTGTGTTCGTTGTCCGTAACATATGCCTGCCCATACCATAACCCCCACTGCCACCATGGGGCACTCTGTTCACAAAGTTGCCATCAGCAAACAAGCTCGCCCACATGACACCATACATGTGGTTTGAGGTTGTGAGGCCGGTTGGACGTACTAAAAAATTCTCAAAAACGACGTCTGAGGCGGCTTATAGTAGAGAAATGAACATGCAATTATCTGGCAACAGCTCTGGTGGGCGTTCCTGCAGTCATCATGTCAATTGTACTGCTCCCTCAAAACTTGAGACATCTGTGGCATTGAGTTGTGTGACAGAGTGTCCTTTTATGGTTCCCAGCACAAGGTGCACCTGTATAATGATCACGTTGTTTAATCAGCTTCTTGATATGCCACATCTGTCAGGTGGATGGATTATCTTGGCTAAAGGAGAAATGCTCACTAGCAAGGATGTAAACAAATGTGTGCACAACATTTGAGAGAAATACGCTTTTTGTGCATATGGAACCTTTCTGGGATGTTTTATTTCAGCTCATGAAACATGGGACCAACACTTTACATATTGCGTTAATATTTTTTATTCAGTGTGTTTAAGAGCACATTCATGCAGATTTTTTCTAGTTTCATGAGATAAGAAATTGATTAATATTATAATGTGCATATGAACTATAAGCCTACGGTCAACATTGAGGTTTGAGGTAAATAATTCACAACTTCCATAGTGTATCTTTATGTCGCCATTAAGTCCACGGGAGTAGTGACATAGTCAAACTCTCACTGAAACTTTGAAAAAGTTCTGCGTTCTGTGTTCTATGTTCTGCGTTTCGTGCTCTGAGTTCTATGTCCTGCGTTCCATGTCCTGAGTTCTATGTTCTGCGTTCCGTGCTCTGAGTTCTATATTCTGAATTCTATGTTCTGCGCTCCATGTTCTGTGTTCTATGTTCTACGTTCCATGTTCTGAGTTCTATGTTCTGCATTCCATGTTCTGAGTTCTTTGTTCTGCGTTCCAGTGCTCTGAGTTCTATGTTCTGTGTTCTGTGTTCTGTGTTCTATTGTGAACTATTTGACATTGTCTCTCATTGAGGAGATTAGTTGATTCTATTTGTTGAAAGAACATTCCAACTCTTTTCACCATCCATTCACCGGGTCTTCCCAGGCCAAGCCTCGGTCCTGATAGCTACAATAATAGACTGTTTGACCATAGGGATAACAGGCACGTCCTCAACACCAGCAGTCACTTTATACATCACGTTAATTAGGACTGAAAGTCATTAAAAATGTCTGCTTGTGTTTTGGATTATGACCTTATCTGTAGCTATTAAAAAGATACACATTCCAACTTGTATTTGAACTCACTCTGACACATCAGGAAAAACGTTTTAAGGTTGCGTCGCAAAATGTCACCCTACAATGTGCACTACCAGAGCCCTATGGGCCCAAGTCAAGAGTTATGCACTACCAGAGCGCTATGGGCCCAAGTCAAGAGTTGTGCACTACCAGAGCCCTATGGGCCCAAGTCAAGAGTTGTGCACTACCAGAGCCCTATGGGCCCAAGTCAAGAGTTGTGCACTACCAGAGCCCTATGGGCCCAAGTCAAGAGTTGTGCACTAAAAAAAGTTCAATTTGGTTGATATACTGTCTGTCTGTCTGTGTGTTATGCAGGTTGATAAACTGTCTGTCTGTCTGTCTGTCTGTCTGTCTGTCTGTCTGTCTGTCTGTCTGTCTGTCTGTCTGTCTGTCTGTCTGTCTGTCTGTCTGTCTGTCTGTCTGTCTGTCTGTCTGTCTGTCTGTCTGTCTGTCTGTCTGTCTGTCTGTCTGTCTGTCTGTCTGTCTGTCTGTGTTATACTGGTTGATAAACTGTCTGTGTGTGTTATACTGTTGACAAACTGTCTGTGTGTGTTATACTGTTGATAAACTGTCTGTCTGTCTGTGTTATACTGTTGATAAACTGTCTGTGTGTGTTATACTGTTGATAAACTGTCTGTGTGTGTTATACTGTTGACAAACTGTCTGTGTGTGTTATACTGTTGACAAACTGTCTGTGTATGTTATACTGTTGATAAACTGTCTGTCTGTGTTATACTGTTGATAAACTGTCTGTGTGTGAGTTTGAGATTAAGGCCTCCTGACTTAAAGTAACGTTTGGTTCCCATGGGACTTTTACACTCAAACCTAAAACCTGACTAAACACAACAGATGAACCAGATGAATCTCATGCAGCTGTTACTGTCAGTAAGCATTCATCATCAAATGCACATCGCATGTTAGCAGTAGCCTACAACAGCACATGGTTGAACACTAACAAGGGGCTAACGATGCTATCTTGTTTTCTTCAAGATGCCACCTGGTTTTAAAGGGCAACCCTTGACAAATACTGTATGAATTTCAAATGCATTAGCGTTAATGCTAACATATTCCCACGCTATGACACTGATACACAGAGAGTCTATGGGGATTTGGAAAGTGCTAAATGCTAACATATTCCCACGCTATGACACTGATACACCGAGAGCCTATGGGGATTTGGAAAGTGCTAAATGCTAACATATTCCCACGCTATGACACTGATACACAGAGAGCCTATGGGGATTTGGAAAGTGCTAAATGCTAACATATTCCAAAGCTATGACACTGATATACCGAGAGCCTATGGGGATTTGGAAAGTGCTAAATGCTAACATATTCCCACGCTATGACACTGATACACAGAGAGCCTATGGGGATTTGGAAAGTGCTAAATGCTAACATATTCCAAAGCTATGACCCTGATATACCGAGAGCCTATGGGGATTTGGAAAGTGCTAAATGCTAACATATTCCCACGCTATGACATTGATACACAGAGAGCCTATGGGGATTTGGAAAGTGCTAATGTAACGGATGTGAAATGGCTAGCTAGTTAGCGGTGGTGCGCGCTAATAGCGTTTCAATCGGTGACGTCACTTGCTCTGAGACCTTTGAAGTAGTAGTTCCCCTTTGCTCTGCAAGGGCCGTGGCTTTTGTGGAGCGATGGGTAACGATGCTTCGTAGGTGTCAGTTGTTGATGTGTGCAGAGGGTCCCTGGTTCGAGCCCGGGTCGGGGCGAGGGGACGGACTAAAGTTATACTGTTACACTAAATGCCAACTAATTGTACACTATGACACGGATGTCTATGGATATTCTCCATGGTGTCGTTAGCGGTTGGTTTTCCTGCAAGCGCCCCGGTCTGAAGGTGTTGGTAGGGAGGTATCGATGCTCTGATGTATCCTGGAGCGTAACAGCTTGTGTGACTGATTTAATTGCAATTTTAACGTAATGGAAACAGAGGATCACAATGGAAATACATTTTCAAACTTTTTTTGTGTCTTCCTCAATGATTGTAAATGCATTATCCACATGTTCGGTTGTATTGTGTTTTAAATAGTCTTATCAAATCTGTCAATCACTCGATCTATCTAGCTATTTATCTATGGCTGGTGTATACACTTGACACATACACTACCATTCAAAGGTTTGGGGTCACTTAGAAATGTCCTTGTTTTTGAAAGTAAAGCACGTTTTCTGTCCATTAAAATAACATCAAATTGATCAGAAATACAGTGTGGCCATTGTTAATTTTGTAAATGACTATTGGAGCTGGAAACTGGCAGCTTCGTTAAATAGTGCCCGCAAAACACCAGTCTCAGCGTCAACAGTGAATAGGCAACTCCTGGATGCTGGGCTTCTAGGCAAAATTGAAAGGGAAAAGTCATATCTCAGACTGTCTGTGTGTCTGTGTGTTATACTGTTGATAAACTGTCTGTCTGTGTGTGTTATACTGTTGATAAACTGTTTGTGTGTGTTATACTGTTGATAACCTGTCTGTGTGTTATACTGGTTGATAAACTGTCTTCCGGCGCCGACAGAGATGGCCGCCTCGCTTCGCGTTCCTAGGAAACTATGCAGTTTTTTGTTTTTTTACGTTTTATTTCTTACATTAGTACCCCAGGTCATCTTAGGTTTCATTACATACAGTCGAGAAGAACTACTGAATATAAGATCAGCGTCAACTCACCATCAGTACGACCAAGAATATGATTTTCACGAAGCGGATCCTGTGTTCTGCCTTTCAACCAGGACAACGGAATGGATCCTATGCGGCGACCCAAAAAAAACGACTCCGTAAAAGAGGGAAACGAGGCGGTCTTCTGGTCAGACTCCGGAGACGGGCACATCGTGCACCACTCCCTAGCATTCTTCTCGCCAATGTCCAGTCTCTTGACAACAAGATGGATGAAATCCGAGCAAGGGTAGCATTCCAGAAGGACATCAGAGACTGTAACGTTCTTTGCTTCACGGAAACATGGCTCACTGGAGAGACGCTATCGGAGGCGGTGCAGCCAGCGGGTTTCTCCACGCATCGCGCCGACAGAAACAAACATCTTTCTGGTAAGAAGAGGGGCGGGGGCGTATGCCTTATGGCTAACGAGACATGGTGTGATGAAAGAAACATACAGGAACTCAAATCCTTCTGTTCACCTGATTTAGAATTCCTCACAATCAAATGTCGACCACATTATCTACCAAGAGAATTCTCTTCGATTATAATCACGGCCGTATATATCCCCCCCCAAGCAGACACATCTATGGCTCTGAACTAACTTTATTTGACTCTTAGCAAACTGGAATCCATTTATCCGGAGGCTGCATTCATTGCAGCTGGGGATTTTAACAAGGCTAATCTGAAAACAAGACTCCCTAAATTTTATCAGCATATCGATTGCGCAACCAGGGGTGGAAAAACCTTGGATCATTGTTACTCTAACTTCCGCGACGCATATAAGGCCCTGCCCCGCCCTCCTTTCGGAAAAGCTGACCACGAGTCCATTTTGTTGATCCCTGGCTACAGACAGAAACTAAAAAAGAAGCTCCCACGCTGAGGTCTGTTCATCGCTGGTCTGACCAAGCTGACTCCACACTCCAAGACTGCTTCCATCACGTGGACTGGGAGATGTTTGGTATTGCGTCAGATAACAACATTGACGAATATGCTGATTCGGTGTGCGAGTTCATTAGAACGTGCGTTGAAGATGTCGTTCCCATAGCAACGATTAAAACATTCCCTAACCAGAAACCGTGGATTAATGGCAGCATTCGGGTGAAACTGAAAGCGCGAACCACTGCTTTTAATCAGGGCAAGGTGACTGGTAACATGACCGAATACAAACAGTGCAGCTATTCCCTCCGCAAGGCTATCAAACAAGCTAAGCGTCAGTACAGAGACAAAGTAGAATCTAAATTCAACGGCTCAGACACAAGACGTATGTGGCAGGGTCTACAGTCAATCACGGACTACAAGAAGAAAACCAGCCCAGTCACGGACCAGGATGTCTTGCTCCCAGGCAGACTAAATAACTTTTTGCCCGCTTTGAGGACAATACAGTGCCACTGACACGGCCTGCAACGAAAACATGCGGTCTCTCCTTCACTGCAGCCGAGGTGAGTAAGACATTTAAACGTGTTAACCCTCGCAAGGCTGCAGGCCCAGACGGCATCCCCAGCCGCGCCCTCAGAGCATGCGCAGACCAGCTGGCCGGTGTGTTTACGGACATATTCAATCAATCCCTATACCAGTCTGCTGTTCCCACATGCTTCAAGAGGGCCACCATTGTTCCTGTTCCCAAGAAAGCTAAGGTAACTGAGCTAAACGACTACCGCCCCGTAGCACTCACTTCCGTCATCATGAAGTGCTTTGAGAGACTAGTCAAGGACCATATCACCTCCACCCTACCTGACACCCTAGACCCACTCCAATTTGCTTACCGCCCAAATAGGTCCACAGACGATGCAATCTCAACCACACTGCACACTGCCCTAACCCATCTGGACAAGAGGAATACCTATGTGAGAATGCTGTTCATCGACTACAGCTCGGCATTCAACACCATAGTACCCTCCAAGCTCGTCATCAAGCTCGAGACCCTGGGTCTCGACCCCGCCCTGTGCAACTGGGTACTGGACTTCCTGACGGGCCGCCCCCAGGTGGTGAGGGTAGGCAACAACATCTCCACCCCGCTGATCCTCAACACTGGGGCCCCACAAGGGTGCGTTCTGAGCCCTCTCCTGTACTCCCTGTTCACCCACGACTGCGTGGCCACGCACGCCTCCAACTCAATCATCAAGTTTGCGGACGACACAACAGTGGTAGGCTTGATTACCAACAATGACGAGACGGCCTACAGGGAGGAGGTGAGGGCCTTCGGAGTGTGGTGTCAGGACAATAACCTCACACTCAACGTCAACAAAACTAAGGAGATGATTGTGGACTTCAGGAAACAGCAGAGGGAACACCCCCCTATCCACATCAATGGAACAGTAGTGGAGAGGGTAGCAAGTTTTAAGTTCCTCGGCATACACATCACAGACAAACTGAATTGGTCCACTCACACAGACAGCATCGTGAAGAAGGCTCAGCAGCGCCTCTTCAACCTCAGGAGGCTGAAGAAATTCGGCTTGTCACCAAAAGCACTCACAAACTTCTACAGATGCACAATCGAGAGCATCCTGGCGGGCCGCGTCACCGCCTGGTACGGCAACTGCTCCGCCCACAACCGTAAGGCTCTCCAGAGGGTAGTGAGGTCTGCACAACGCATCACCGGGGGCAAACTACCTGCCCTCCAGGACACCTACACCACCCGATGTTACAGGAAGGCCATAAAGATCATCAAGGACAACAACCACCCGAGCCACTGCCTGTTCACCCCGCTATCATCCAGAAGGCGAGGTCAGTACAGGTGCATCAAAGCTGGGACCGAGAGACTGAAAAACAGCTTCTATCTCAAGGCCATCAGACTGTTAAACAGCCACCACTAACATTGAGTGGCTGCTGCCAACACACTGACACTGACACAGACTCAACTCCAGCCACTTTAATAATGGGAATTGATGGGAAATGATGTCAAATATATCACTAGCCACTTTAAACAATGCTACCTAATATAATGTTACATACCCTACATTATTCATCTCATATGCATACGTATATACTGTACTCTATATCATCTACTGCATCCTTATGTAATACATGTATCACTAGCCACTTTAACTATGCCACTTTGTTTACATACTCATCTCATATGTATATACTGTACTCGATACCATCTACTGTATCTTGCCTATGCTGCTCTGTACCATCACTCATTCATATATCTTTATGTACATATTCTTTATCCCCTTACACTGTGTTTAAGACAGTAGTTTTGGAATTGTTAGTTAGATTACTTGTTGGTTATTACTGCATTGTCGGAACTAGAAGCACAAGCATTTCGCATTTCGCTGATTTGAAACTGTCTGTCTGTGTTATACTGTTGATAAACTGTCTGTCTGTGTGTGTTATACTGTTGATAAACTGTCTGTCTGTGTGTGTTATACTGTTGATAAACTGTCTGTTTGTGTTATACTGTTGATAAACTGTCTGTGTGTGTTATACTGTTGATAAACTGTCTGTCTGTGTGTTATACTGTTGATAAACTGTCTGTCTGTGTGTTATACTGTTGATAAACTGTCTGTCTGTCTGTGTGTTATACTGTTGATAAACTGTCTGTCTGTGTGTGTTATACTGTTGATAAACTGTCTGTCTGTTTGTCTTCTGCTATCAAAATACGAAGATCGCATTGAAAAGACAGGAGTTAGGTCAGGGACACATTGTGGATCGCATTGAAAAGACAGGAGTTAGGTCAGGGACACATTGTGGATTTCTCCTCAGTCTGGAAGCAATCAGGCTAACAAAGGCGAATACAGTGCGCGATGTTGTCAGCGCTCTGCCCACAAATTTTCAGAGAACTATGGCACCTTTTTTTTAGTTGCAGAGGTTAGCTGGCTAGTTACAGAGGTTAGCTGGCTAGTTACAGGGGTTAGCTGGCTAGTTACAGAGGTTAGCTGGCTAGTTACAGAGGTTAGCTGGCTAGTTCGCTACAGTAGTTAGCTACTGACGTCAAGTTGTATCAGATTTGTCCTGTTCCACCATTCGCAGAATGTATACTGACATTTGAATATAGTGCAGGAAAAAGGGGATCCAGGACACACTGTGGACCTGGTAGACACATGACGAGTTCGGAATTCCATGATCAGAACTCTTATGATCAGAATATCTATCAATATCCACACTCCCTCAGTGCTTGCCTCTCTCTCTCTCTCACACACGTTTTCAGAGGACGAGGGAACAGGGAGGGCGGTGTGGGAGTAGGCCACAGCAGGAGGGAGTAAAGACCTGTAGGTGTCACGGTTGTCGTCTGGAGATAGAGAGGAGGAGTAGTTGGAAGGATCGGAGGACCAAAATGCAGTGTGGTATGTGTTCATCGTGAATTTAATAAACAGAGGACACTTGAACAAACTATACAAAACAATAAACGAACAACGACCGTGAAGCTATATACGAAATGTGCTGACACAAGCACCTAACATAGACAATCACCCACAACCCACAACCCAATGACCAAACAGGCTACCTAAATATGGTTCCCAATCAGAGACAATGCCTGCCAACACCTGACAACACCTGCCTCTGATTGATAACCATATCAGGCCAAACACAGAAACAGACAAACTAGACATACAACATAGAATACCCACTCAGATCACACCCTCACCAAACAAAACATAGAAACATACAAAGCAAACTATGGTCAGGGCGTGAAAGTAGGAAAGACAAAGATGATCTGGGGTGGCTGTAGAAAGACAAAGATGATCTGGGGTGGCTGTAGAAAGACAAAGATGATCTGGGGTGGCTGTAGAATGACAACGATGATCTGGGGTGGCTGTGGGGAAGACAAAGATGATCTGGGGTGAATGTGGGGAAGACACAGATGATCTGGGGTGGCTGTAGAAAGACAAAGATGATCTGGGGTGGCTGTGGGGAAGACAAAGATGATCTGGGGTGGCTGTAGTAAGACAAAGATGATCTGGGGTGGCTGTGGGGAAGACAAAGATGATCTGGGGTGGCTGTGGGGAAGACAGATGATCTGGGGTGGCTGTAGAAAGACAAAGATGATCTGGGGTGGCTGTAGAAAGACAAAGATGATCTGGGGTGGCGGTGGGGAAGACAAAGATGATCTGGGGTGGCTGTGGGGAAGACAAAGATGATCTGGGGTGGCTGTAGCAAGACAAAGATGATCTGGGGTGGCTGTCGAAAGACAAAGATGATCTGGGGTGGCTGTAGAAAGACAAAGATGATCTGGGGTGGCTGTAGAAAGACAAAGATGATCTGGGGTGGCTGTAGCAAGACAAAGATGATCTGGGGTGGCTGTAGAAAGACAAAGATGATCTGGGGTGGCTGTAGAAAGACAAAGATGGTATGGGGTGGCTGTAGCAAGACAATGATGGTATGGGGTGGCTGAAGCAAGACAAAGATGATCTGGGGTGGCTGTGGGGAAGACACCAATGATCTGGGGTGGCTGTAGAAAGACAAAGATGATCTGGGGTGGCTGTGGGGAAGACAAAGATGATCTGGGGTGGCTGTAGAAAGACAAAGATGATCTAGGGTGGCTGTAGAAAGACAAAGATGATCTGGGGTGGCTGTAGAAAGACAAAGATGATCTGGGGTGGCTGTAGTACTCTCCATCCATCTTTGTCTCCCAGCCTCTTAGTGTGTGTGTGTTGTGTTGTGTGTGTGTATATATATATATATGTGTGTGAAACACACACACACGCACACACACACATACACACACACACACACACAGGATAGGTAATTAAGAGTGGTCATCTGGTCTGATTTATTAGTGTCTGGCTGTGGAATCAGTGGTTGGAGGGCCTTCAGACTTGATTTGTGAACATTGAGAATACATTATGTTATCATTCATCTGTACTGCCGTAGGATCTATCTAGATAGGATAGAAGATATGCCGTTACTCCTAATGCACGAAAAGCATATCATCTTCGGTACCAATTCACCATAAAAAAAGAGGGTGGTGCACAAAAAAATTAAAATAGCATGATTAACATGACTAAAATGATTATCATGATTAACACTAACTAACATGATTAACACATTAATATGACTAACATGACTAACACATTAACATGACTAACATGGTTAACACATTAATATGACTAACATGATTATCATGATTAACACTAACTAACATGATTACCACATTAATATGACTAACATGATTACCACGACAAGCATGATTAACAATGACTAACATGATTACCACATTAATATGACTAACATGATTACCACATTAACATGACTAAAATGATTATCACATTAACATGACTAACATGATTAACACATTAATATGACTAACATGATTAACACATTAATATGACTAACATGATTAACACATTATTATGACTAACACATTAACACATTAACATGACTAACACATTAACATGACTAACACATTAACATGACTAACACATTAACATGACTAACACATTAACATGACTAACACATTAACATGACTAACACATTAACATGACTAACACATTAACATGACTAACACATTAACATGACTAACACATTAACATGACTAACACATTAATATGACTAACACATTAACATGACTAACACATTAACATGACTAACACATTAACATGACTAACACGACTAACACATTAATATGACTAACATGACTAACACATTAACATGACCAACATGATTAACACATTAACATGACTAACACATTAACATGACTAACATCACTAACACATTAACATGACTAACACATTAACATGACTAACATCACTAACACATTAACATGACTAACACATTAACATGACTAACATGACTAACACATTAACATGACTAACACATTAACATGACTAACACATTAACATGACTAACATGACTAACACATTAACATGACTAACACATTAACATGACTAACACATTAACATGACTAACACATTAACATGACTAACATGACTAACACATTAACATGACTAACATGACTAACACATTAACATGACTAACATGACTAACACATTAACATGACTAACACATTAACATGACTAACATGACTAACACATTAACATGACTAACACATTAACATGACTAACACATTACCATGACTAACATGACTAACAAATTAACATGACTAACACATTAACATGACTAACACATTAACATGACTAACACATTAACATGACTAACATGACTAACACATTAACATGACTAACATGACTAACACATTAACATGACTAACATGACTAACACATTAACATGACTAACATGACTAACACATTAACATGACTAACACATTAACATGACTAACACATTAACATGACTAACATGACTAACAAATTAACATGACTAACACATTAACATGACTAACACATTAACATGACTAAAATGGTTATCATGATTAACACATTAACATGACTAAAATGATTATCATGATTAACACATTAATATGACTAACACATTAATATGACTAACATGGTTAACACATTAATATGACTAACACATTAATATGACTAACATGGTTAACACATTAATATGACTAACACATTAATATGACTAACATGGTTAACACATTAATATGACTAAAATGATTATCATGATTAACACAAACTAACATGATTACCACATTAATATGACTAACATGACTAACACATTAGCATGACTAACATCACTAACACATTAACATGACTAACACATTAACATGACTAACATCACTAACACATTAACATGACTAACACATTAACATGACTAACATCACTAACACATTAACATGACTAACACATTAACATGACTAACATGACTAACACATTAACATGACTAATATGACTAACACACTAACATGACTAACACATCAATATGACTAACACATTAACATGACTAACACATTAATATGACTAACACATTAACATGACTAACACATTAACATGACTAACATGACTAACACATTAACATGACTAACACATTAATATGACTAACACATTAACATGACTAACATGACTAACACATTAACATGACTAATATGACTAACACGTTAACATGACTAACACATTAACATGACTAACATGACTAACACATTAACATGACTAACACATTAATATGACTAACATGACTAACACATTAACATGACTAACATGACTAACACATTAACATGACTAACATGACTAACACATTAACATGACTAACACATTAACATGACTAACACATTAACATGACTAACATGACTAACACATTAACATGACTAACACATTAACATGACTAATATGGCTAACACATTAACATGACTAACACATTAACATGACTAATATGACTAACACATTAATATGACTAACACATTAATATAACTAACACATTAACATGACTAACACATTAATATGACTAACACATTAACATGACTAACACATTAACATGACTAACACATTAACATGACTAACACATTAACATGACTAACACATTAATATGACTAACACATTAACATGACTAACACATTAATATGACTAACACATTAACATGACTAACATGACTAACACATTAACATGACTAACACATTAATATGACTAACATGACTAACACATTAACATGACTAACATGACTAACACATTAATATGACTAACATGATTAACACATTAACATGACTAACATGACTAACACATTAACACATTAACATGACTAACATGACTAACACATTAACATGACTAACATGACTAACACATTAACACATTAACATGACTAACATGACTAACACATTAACATGACTAACATGACTAACAATTAACATGACTAACACATTAACATGACTAATATGACTAACACATTAACATGACTAACACATTAATATGACTAACACATTAATATGACTAACACATTAATATGACTAACACATTAACATGACTAACATGACTAACACATTAACATGACTAACATGACTAACACATTAACATGACTAACATGACTAACACATTAACATGACTAACATGACTAACACATTAACATGACTAACATGACTAACACATTAATATGACTAACATGACTAACACATTAACATGCTACTTCCGGCGCCGACAGAGATGGCCGCCTCGCTCGCGTTCCTAGGAAACTATGCAGTTTTTTGTTTTTTTACGTGTTATTTCTTACACTAGTACCCCAGGTCATCTTAGGTTTCTTTACATACAGCCGACAAGAACTACTGAATATAAGATCAGCGTCAACTCACCATCAGTACGACCAAGAATATGTTTTTCGCGATGCGGATCCTGAGTTCTGCCTTTACAACCAGTGTAACCGAGTGGATCACATGCAGCGACCAAAAAAAAAACGACTCGGAAAAAGAGGGAAACGAAGCGGTCTTCTGGTCAGACTCCGGAGACGGGCACATCGTGCACCACTCCCCAGCATTCTTCTTGCCAATGTCCAGTCTCTTGACAACAAGGTTGATGAAATCCGAGCAAGGGTAGCATTCCAGAGGGACATCAGAGACTGTAACGTTCTCTGCTTCACGGAAACATGGCTCACTGGAGAGACGCAATCCGAAGCGGTGCAGCCAGCGGGTTTCTCCACGCATCGCACCGACAGAAACAAACATCTCTCTGGTAAGAAGACGGGCGGGGGCGTATGCCTTATGGCCAACGTGACATGGTGTGATGAAGGAAACATACAGGAACTCAAATCCTTCTGTTCACCTGATTTAGAATTCCTCACAATCAAATGTAGACCGCATTATCTACCAAGAGAATTCTCTTCGATTATAATCACAGCCGTATATATCCCCCCAAGCAGACACATCGATGGCTCTGAACGAACTTTATTTAACTCTCTGCAAACTGGAAACGATTTATCCGGAGGCTGCATTCATTGTAGCTGGGGATTTTAACAAGGCTAATCTGAAAACAAGACTCCCTAAATTTTATCAGCATATTGATTGCGCAACCAGGGGTGGAAAGACCCTGGATCATTGTTACTCTAACTTCCGCGACGCATATAAGGCCCTGCCCCGCCCCCTTTCGGAAAAGCTGACCACGACTCCATTTTGTTGATCCCTGCCTACAGACAGAAACTAAAACAAGAAGCTCCCACGCTGAGGTCTGTCCAACGCTGGTCCGACCAAGCTGACTCCACACTCCAAGACTGCTTCCATCACGTGGACTGGGAGATGTTTCGTATTGCGTCAGACAACAACATTGACGAATACGCTGATACGGTGTGCGAGTTCATTAGAACATGCGTTGAAGATGTCGTTCCCATAGCAACGATTAAAACATTCCCTAACCAGAAACCGTGGATTGATGGCAGCATTCGTGTGAAACTGAAGGCACGAACCACTGCTTTTAATCAGGGCAAGGTGTCTGGTAACATGACTGAATACAAACAGTGCAGCTATTCCCTCCGCAAGGCTATCAAACAAGCTAAGCGCCAGTACAGAGACAAAGTAGAATCTCAATTCAACGGCTCAGACACAAGAGGTATGTGGCAGGGTCTACAGTCAATCACGGACTACAGGAAGAAACCCAGCCCAGTCTCGGACCAGGATGTCTTGCTCCCAGGCAGACTAAATAACTTTTTGCCCGCTTTGAGGACAATACAGTGCCACTGACACGGCCTGCAACGGAATCATGCGGTCTCTCCTTCACTGCAGCCGAAGTGAGTAAGACATTTAAACGTGTTAACCCTCGCAAGGCTGCAGGCCCAGACGGCATCCCCAGCCGCGCCCTCAGAGCATGCGCAGACCAGCTGGCCGGTGTGTTTACGGACATATTCAACCAATCCCTATACCAGTCTGCTGTTCCCACATGCTTCAAGAGGGCCACCATTGTTCCTGTTCCCAAGAAAGCTAAGGTAACTGAGCTAAACGACTACCGCCCCGTAGCACTCACATCCGTCATCATGAAGTGCTTTGAGAGACTAGTCAAGGACCATATCACCTCCACCCTACCTGACACCCTTGACCCACTCCAATTTGCTTACCGCCCAAATAGGTCCACAGACGATGCAATCTCAACCACACTGCACACTGCCCTAACCCATCTGGACAAGAGGAATACCTATGTGAGAATGCTGTTCATCGACTACAGCTCGGCATTCAACACCATAGTACCCTCCAAGCTCGTCATCAAGCTCGAGACCCTGGGTCTCGACCCCGCCCTGTGCAACTGGGTACTGGACTTCCTGACGGGCCGCCCCCAGGTGGTGAGGGTAGGCAACAACATCTCCTCCCCGCTGATCCTCAACACTGGGGCCCCACAAGGGTGCGTTCTGAGCCCCCCTCCTGTACTCCCTGTTCACCCACGACTGCGTGGCCATGCACGCCTCCAACTCAATCATCAAGTTTGCGGACGACACAACAGTGGTAGGCTTGATTACCAACAACGACGAGACGGCCTACAGGGAGGAGGTGAGGGCCCTCGGAGTGTGGTGTCAGGAAAATAACCTCACACTCAACGTCAACAAAACTAAGGAGATGATTGTGGACTTCAGGAAACAGCAGAGGGAACACCCCCCATCCACATCGATGGAACAGTAGTGGAGAGGGTAGCAAGTTTTAAGTTCCTCGGCATACACATCACAGACAAACTGAATTGGTCCACTCACACAGACAGCATCGTGAGGAAGGCGCAGCAGCGCCTCTTCAACCTCAGGAGGCTGAAGAAATTCGGCTTGTCACCAAAAGCACTCACAAACTTCTACAGATGCACAATCGAGAGCATCCTGGCGGGCTGTATCACCGCCTGGTATGGCAACTGCACCGCCCTCAACCGTAAGGCTCTCCAGAGGGTAGTGAGGTCTGCACAACGCATCACCGGGGGCAAACTACCTGCCCTCCAGGACACCTACACCACCCGATGCTACAGGAAGGCCATAAAGATCATCAAGGACATCAACCACCGAGCCACTGCCTGTTCACCCCGCTGTCATCCAGAAGGCGAGGTCAGTACAGGTGCATCAAAGCTGGGACCGAGAGACTGAAAAACAGCTTCTATCTCAAGGCCATCAGACTGTTAAACAGCCACCACTAACATTGAGTGGCTACTGCCAACACACTGTCAATGTCACTGACTCTACTCCAGCCACTTTAATCATGGGAATTGATGGGAAATTATGTAAATATATCACTAGCCACTTTAAACAATGCTACCTTATATAATGTTACTTACCCTACATTGTTCATCTCATATGCATACGTTGATACTGTACTCTATATCATCGACTGCATCCTTATGTAATACATGTATCACCAGCCACTTTAACTATGCCACTTGGTTTACATACTTATCTCATATGTATATACTGTACTCGATATCATCTACTGTATCTTGCCTATGCTGCTCTGTACCATCACTCATTCATATATCCTTATGTACATATTCTTTATCCCCTTACACTGTGTATAAGACAGTAGTTTTTTTGGAATTGTTAGTTAGATTACTTGCTCGTTATTACTGCATTGTCGGAACTAGAAGCACAAGCATTTCGCTACACTCGCATTAACATCTGCTAACCATGTGTATGTGACAAATAAAATTTGATTTGATTTGATTTGATTTGATGACTAACACATTAACATGACTAACACATTAATATGACTAACATGACTAACACATTAACATGACTAACATGACTAACACATTAACATGACTAACACATTAACATGACTAACACATTAACATGACTAACACATTAACATGACTAACATGACTAACACATTAACATGACTAACACATTAACATGACTAACACATTAACATGACTAACATGACTAACACATTAACACATTAACATGACTAACATGACTAACACATTAACATGACTAACATGACTAACACATTAACATGACTAACATGACTAACACATTAACATGACTAATATGACTAACACATTAACATGACTAACACATTAATATGACTAACACATTAACATGACTAACACATTAATATGACTAACACATTAACATGACTAACACATTAACATGACTAACACATTAACATGACTAACATGACTAACACATTAACATGACTAACACATTAATATGACTAACACATTAACATGACTAACATGACTAACACATTAACATGACTAACACATTAACATGACTAACAAATTAATATGACTAACACATTAACATGACTAACAAATTAATATGACTAACACATTAACATGACTAACACATTAATATGACTAACATGACTAACACATTAATATGACTAACATGACTAACACATTAATATGACTAACATGACTAACACATTAACATGACTAACATGACTAACACATTAACATGACTAACACATTAACATGACTAACATGACTAACATGACTAACACATTAACATGACTAACATGACTAACACATTAACATGACTAACGCATTAATATGACTAACATGACTAACACATTAACGTGACTAACACATCAACATGACTAACACATTAACATGACTAACACATTAATATTACTAACATGATTAACACATTAACATGACTAACACATTAACATGACTAACATGACTAACACATTAACATGACTAACACATTAACATGACTAACACATTAACATGACTAACACATTAACATGACTAACACATTAACATGACTAACACATTAACATGACTAACACATTAACATGACTAACACATTAACATAACTAACACATTAACATGACTAACACATTAACATGACTAACATGACTAACACATTAACATGACTAACACATTAACATGACTAACACATTAATATGACTAACACATTAATATGACCAACATGATTAACACATTAACATGACTAACACATTAACATGACTAACATCACTAACACATTAACATGACTAACACATTAGCATGACTAACATCACTAACACATTAACATGACTAACACATTAACATGACTAACACATTAATATGACTAACACATTAACATGACTAACACATTAACATGACTAACATGACTAACACATTAACATGACTAACACATTAATATGACTAACACATTAACATGACTAACATGACTAACACATTAACATGACTAACATGACTAACACATTAACATGACTAACACATTAACATGACTAACATGACTAACACATTAATATGACTAACATGACTAACACATTAACATGACTAACATGACTAACACATTAATATGACTAACATGACTAACACATTAACATGACTAACACATTAACATGACTAACACATTAATATGACTAACATGATTAATACATTAACATGACCCCTTGAATGAATAAACATTTTTAAGACTCCAACCATCTGCCTCCTGTGTCTGCATCTGGGTCTCGCCTTGTGTCATGATAGTACAAACTGGCCATGACAGACCCAGCACTCTTGGACCAGCTCCGCCATGCTGTCTCCCTGCAGGGAGCCACCATTAGGAGACATGAGGAGTTGGTACAGGTCCTTTTGGAAGTGCTCGGGTCCTTGACGGAATGCCATGACCATGGGTTACAGGCTATTATGGAGCAAATCAGGGAGTTAGCTCCGAGGCTGCCTGCCACCTCTGAAAAACTCCAATCACCCAATCATTTTTCCCATATCTCTGTGGTGAGTTTGTACAGGCTATCCCGGCTCCCCGAGAACCCCGCTCACCTCCTCCGGAGCGATATTCGGGAAATCCTGGTACCTGCAGGGGTTTTCTTTCTCAGTGCTCGCTTATTTTTGAGCTACAGCCATCTTAATTTCCTTCAGACTGATCGAAGATAGCGTATATTATTACGCTAATGTCGGGAAGGGCGCTCTCCTGGGCTATGGCAGTTTGGGAGCAACAATCTGCGATTTGTGGTCATCTGGAGGAATTCATGGCAGAAGTGAGAAAGGTATTTGAGTTTCCGGTTTCCGGGAGAAAGGTTACAAGTAAACTGCTTGACTTACGTCAAAACTCCCATAGTGTGGCAGACTACATGGTTGATTTTCGCACATTGGCTGCCGAGAGTGCCTGGAATCTGAACTCCTCTTTTCAATACTTTTTTGCACAGATTATCTGCGGAGGTTAAAGATGAGCTAGCTGCTCGGGAATTGCTGATGGATCTCGACTCCCTTATCTCCCTTACAATTCAAATTGATGGACGCCTAAGGGAACGCAAGTGTGAGAGGAGGTCTGGTCTCGGGCACACTCGTGCACCCGCTATGGAGCGTTCTTCTCCAAGGGAATCTGGAAGTTTCCGAAGGCAGCTCTTCTGAGAGGATTCGAAGCCACCCAAGCCCTCTCGGGAATCTATGACGGGTGAGTTGGATACTCCCGAACCTATGCAGTTGGGAAGAACTAGCTTATCAGTTTGGGAGCGCTCACAAAGGATGAATAGTAACTGTTGTCTGTACTGTGGAGGGGCAGGACATTTTATAGCTACCTGCCCTATTAGGAAACCCTTGTCTCTAGTGGGTTTCAGTACTATGGTGAGTCAGACTTGGAGTTCCCTAATTCCCATCACCCGTACACCCGTTTTTGCTCTTGTACTGTGGGGAGACCAGTCTAAGTCTCTCCGAGTGCTCATTGACTCTAGGGATGATGAATGTCTTATGGATGCCACGATAGCTTCTGAGCTTGGTATTCCCACCCAACCTCTCTCTGTGCCCATGGATGCTAGGGCACTGGACGGCCACTCTATAGGGGAAGTCACCCACAGTACTGTGCCCATTCAATTATGGGTTTCTGGTAACCACAGTGAGACAATACAGTTCCTCCTCGTTGTTCTGGCTGTTTTCGGATTTTCCTGGCTTCAAAATCACAATCCGATGATTGATTGGACCACAAGCTTCGTCCTGGGTTGGAGCCCATTTTGCCATTCCCACTGCTTTCAAGCAGCACAGCCTTCCTCAAGTCATCTTCCTCTGGATGTTAGCAAGACTGTGGATGTCTCTGCTATCCCCACAGAATACCATGTCCTCCTGGAAGTTGTCAGTAAGACACCTGCTACTTCCCTTCCCCCGCACCGTCCTGATGATTGTGCCATTGATCTTCTCCCAGGCACTACACCACCGGGGTCG